>NW_009622683.1:49967-51429 GCF_000690535.1 Cariama cristata
AAGCCTCCCCCCCCCGGGGCTGCCCGGGGAGCCACTCTGACTGGGGCGGCAGTCGGGAAGACTTTCCCTGCCCAAACACAACCAGCCGAGAGGATACATCCTTTCTACAACCACAGCCCCCCTTCAAAGCAGTTCTGGGAGAAGGGTGGGTGGGAGAGGACATGCACTCTGCGACCCCCTCCCTCTTCTGGGGGGTCGACACCCCCTGTGTGCAAATGGGAGTACCGGGGCCTTAGCTGATACATTCAAAACAGACTATAAAGGTAAACCTGCAGTATCAAGGTCTTTACAGATTATTTCCTTGAACTGCATGGTAGAAATGATTTTCAAAAAGCAAAACATAATTTTTTTTTTTTTTTTAAGCTTAACACAAAATGACAGTTGACTAAACAGTTCTACATAAAATTTCCATTTCCATTTGAAAGGTTTATGTTTTCCACAAACGTCCCTTCCAGGCTCCCCTCTCAAAATCAAGGATTATTTGAGGAAAAAAACCCTCAAACTGAAATAAACATTATTTCCAAACTGCCTCCACCACCTCAGTTTCTCCTTCACAGCTCCATCTCAGATAACATTGCAAGCTTCAACTTTACAAGGTGTTTTCCACTTCACACCAGCAAACTGTTAAACAAACGCCTGCAGAGTGAACTCTGCCTAATGAGGTTTTTGCTTTAGATTCTGTTCTGGGCACAGACTGAAAAGAGAAGATGCTCACTTACCACAGAAGAGTCGCTGCTGAGTTCTGAGCAGAACTGTGAATGAATGGTGGATAGAAGATAGCATTTAAATGACATAGCTTTCCATTGAAAAATCAACAATTTTGACCCAGCTTTCTGAAGTCTAAAAACTGTAATTAACTGTGACTAGACTGCTTAAGGCTAACGGATTCCCTATGTGGCCAGCCTGTCATTTTATTTAAACTTAATGGAAGTGAAATGCTCTCTGCCATCAGCAGGTTGTGGCAGCAGAGCAGAAACGAACACAGAGAATATGTGGGTGTTCTTTCACTGGGTATCAAAACCTTCCTGAAGGAAACACGTTTCTTTGTAGGAATACAATGGAGATGGTGAAAAGAATGATGAAGAGTTTCAAAAATAGAGTGCAAGAACAATGTTTCACACTGAATAGGTCAGAAAGGGGTCCCTGCCATCTGAAGACACACAAAGCTATGCTTGGCTTATTTTGTGCTGCATGCTGCTTTCATACTGCTTCAGACATATGCACGGGCTACCCAGTGCGAGTGGGATGGGTGATGTGTTAGACCGCTCAGGGCTGGCTTAGCCCTTAGTCCCTGTCTTTGTCAAGTGTCCTCCTACAGAGGAACTGAAAGGTAAAATTTCCAGGAGTGGCAGCTAATTTGGAGTCCCTCAAGTGCTTTTGTGCATACACGTAGAAAACCTAACTGGTAAAGAGAGAAGTCTGAGAATTTGGTTAACTGGTTTCAGGGGAGACTTCGCATTCC
>NW_009622683.1:51460-152497 GCF_000690535.1 Cariama cristata
TGCATGCTTTGGAAGAGTATGACATGAAACAAATCTAACTTCTCTTTCTTGTTTTAATAACATTATGCGTGACAACCTTTCTAAGTCCTGGTTTGCACACCTATGGTATCTATAGTAATACTGTATCTATAGTAGTATCATTTGCAATCTTTTCCATATAGATATTTAGATATATGGACAAATAATATTAAATTGAAATTATTAAATACAAATAATTAAGGTCAACTGGTAGTAGGGGTAACAGATTTTTTTAAAGGTCCATTATTGATAGACCTGTTCCTTGACCTTTAAAAAAAACAAAAGGCACCGTACTCAGTTTATCTCAGGTGACTAGACATAAGCAGAATAGACATCTGCTAACACTGCAATAATTCAGGCTACAGTATTATTTCCATTATAAAAAGTGTTTTTCAGGCATTCATAACTTCCTGAAATATTAATAAGTGCAGAAATATGTTATGCACCTAGGGCTCAGTCTTGCGATGTATGTAGCTCTGTGGCCCTAAGCTGGCACTAGAGCTTGTATTCATATGCTCTTCTAGCAAAGAATCAAAGCAGCAGAAGCCAGAGGTGGAAGGCACCTTAAGGCATCATCAAGCATCCCCTGGCATTTCCACCCCATGGATGGATAACCACACATTTTTCTAATTTATTCTTAACAACCTCCAATGACAGAGGTGGTTGCCAACATCCCCATTTTCAGGCCTCTCTGTGCTCACTACTGGAACTTCTTCTGTTGAACCTAAGCCTTCCACTGGCAACCTGTTTTTTCTTTTTTTCTCCCCATCTTACATATCTTCTGTGGGGAGAATAGCTAGTTGAGGTTAAAAGGGACTTAATAGCAGCCTTTGAATACCTATGGGAAAGTTATGGAGAAGACGGAGCTGGACTCTTTACTGAGGTGCATGGCAGGAGGCAGTGGTCATAAATTGGAACAGGGGAGCTTCAGCTGGACATCGGGACAACATTTTCACTATGAGGATCATTACAGACTGGAAGAGGTTGCAGACTTTCCCTCCTTGGGGGTTTTCAAGACCTGAGTGTTCAAAATCCTGAGCAACCTGGTCTGAATTCAGCATTGACCCTGCTTTAAGGGAGAGGTTGGACTAGAGACCTCCCAAGGGCCCTTCCAGCCTGAATTATTCTGTGACTAATTTTCTTTCTCTTTACAGAAGACTTTTACAATTAATCTGCTTTTACTTTTCCCTTATCCAGATTAAAAAATAGCAATGTATTCAGCCTCTCTTCAGAAGCTGTGGTTTCCACAAACCTGGCTATTGTTATTTCTCCCCTCTGGACTGTCTCTGGGTTTCTCCCATCTCTCCTGAGGGGCGCTAAGCCTCTGGTTTGATGTGATAAGAACGCTTTTCCAAACTAAGGCCAGAGATATCATCAGGTGGCAGAACAGAGATTCTCAGTTGCTATGTAATTGCTGAACCTTCATTTGAGATGGCTGCTTAAAAGACAACACACAGCACAGGACAGCATATACAGCACAGTATTTTGAAACGCATATTCTGTAAGCTCTTTTCCAGGGTAGTTTCAAATACACCATTTTTCCCCAGAAATCTTCAGGTTGGAACCAATCATTAATGTTGTGCCCAAAGATGAATGAACTAGGAATCTGACTCTTGAACAGAACAGAAATGGGTTTGCAGCTTTAAATAATGGGTAGTACTTTGACAGCAGTATTTTTATTTTTAATTTTTGTAAACAACTCTATCCCAATAGAATTAAAAAATGTCCTGCAATAAGTCCTTTTCAAGAAAATATGGAGCAAACAGTGCCTTGCAGTTGTTTATGTGAAACAAAGAGCCAAAACTGTCAATTTTGTTCCTGAATCTTTTTCTCTGAAGACTCAGAAAAACCATAAAGCTACATTTGAATAATAACAACCAGAACGTATACAGTATTTTCCAGGCACCATCTAAAACTATTTCAGCAGTCTGCATCATGCTTTGTTTCTCATAGCCCTATACAGCCTCAAAGCCCAAAACAATACCCCGCAGTCCCCATTGTTCCCTTCTCCCCTGTGCTCTCCGCACTAACATAACCACTTTGCCACAGCATGCAAGTTTTCCCCAGGGTCTATTTTGATGCCCTTGGTGATTTTAGGACAATGCAAAGTTTCTGCAGCACCACAGCTCACTTATTCCCAGTCTGGCACACTACTTGCTGATCTTGGCAGAATGGTAGTAAATTTAAATAAACAAATATATTTTTTTACTATTTTTCTTGAGCTTATTTCTTATCCCTTTCAAGGGACTGGTATAGTCAAAAGAATGTCAGGCTCAGCTTGAGGACAGGAAGTTTGCATGTTACTTCTTTCCTTCCAAATTACTCTGTATCATCTTTGCAAATGCCCATATCAATATAAGATGCAAAAATCACTATTTATAAATGGAGGCATAGTGAGAGTCTTTATTTTAGCACCCATCCTTTTTCTTACTTATACACAGTTACAAGTAACCAAGCCTCAGGCACATGGTTGGATCTTAATAATTTCATTTATCACTTTTTTCCTTATGTTTTTTGAGAGGTGATAAACTGGCAAAATGCATATTTAATCAGTATTTGCTACAAGTAAAACTGTCTCAGAAGTACTGGACATTTATTTCTACAGCTGGTTCTGAATTCAAATGCACTGGTTATAAATAATTTCTAATGTCCACGTAATATTTATGCCTGAAATCTGAAACTTCATGTCATGTTTGGAAAAATGAAACACAGGGAGGAGAGATTACTTTTTCACTGAACCAGTGCAGGCTGTAGTATCTGATGCAGTACTACCAGTGCACCTACAGGAACCTGGGAGTAGTGGTTGTTGCACTGCCGTTGCTGAAGGACCTGAAAGTCTCCCCTTGCCAATATTCATGGTCTGCATAATACTTTGAAATATCTTCTCCGTCCATCCCCTTCGTCCCAGCTCTTTGTTTCTTTAAATAAGAGCTAGCAGTCTTGCAAAATGCATCTTTTCAGATCTAAGTGTTTGCCTCCATTTGACAAAATATAGAAAATCAACTGAGTTTGATGTGTTGCTTTTTTGCCTGATTGTTTTTTGGAGGGGATGGTTAGACATGTGTTTGTTACATTAACTTGTTCAGTAGTAACTATGCTCTCAGTTACTCCTACGTGGGTTAGATTTAACTGTCCATCTTTCAGATGAGAACTACCTTACCTGACTTCAGGAATCTCCAATTTAGACAGCTATGGCTGAGCTAGTTTCCCCGTATAGTCAATAGGAAGAAACAGATATAAAATGGATAACAAATCTGTAGATGGCAATGCCAAGAAGGACTAGGAGGATGCTGAAAGACGAAAATCATAATTCAAAACAACCGTGAAAAGCTGGGATGAAGGTAAGATTTGACACTTAAATGGATCTAATTGGTTGCAGAACAACTAGCTAGGCATAGGTCTCCTAAGGATGATGAGCTGAACTGGAGTCCACGTTCAGGTCAACATGATCAAGTTTTCAAGGAAAAGGCCTGGGAGTATTAATCTAAGAGATCCTTCCCATGGCTGTGTCCTGTTTCAGGAACAGCAATGCCCCTTGCAGTCAAGGGTGGGGTGTGTGTATAGAGTAAATATCCCAAGGATGATGAGAAAACACGACCTAAGAAAGAAGTGGGATCATTTCTTCTAAAGAAAAGACTGAGGAGGACTATGCTAACAGTCTTGAAAAAGGAATGGAGCAGCCTATTTGTAGCAGGGAGAACAAGAAATTATTGACATGAGGTAAAACAAGAGCTAATTGAACTTCCAGAAGACTTTTAAATGCTAAGAATACTAAAGGACTGGAATGAATGGCTTTGACAGGATCAGGATCTCCATCATGGGAAGTCTTTAAGAGACAGTCAGGAATGTTGTGGGAGAGCAACAGACTCTTTAACTTGCCAAGCTTTTTTTCAGCTTTATTTTCCTACAGTTTTGTGCGTAAGCGGCTGATGCAGAAGGAAATAAATGCTTGTGTGGCATACCACAATCAGCAGGTGATCTAAGCACCAAATAGCTTGCAGTTTAGTGGACCTCGGGTTTTATCCAGACAGCTAGAACATCACATAGCACTAAAAACAAAAGCAGCAGACTGTGTTAAACTAAGCAAGAATTTCAGGTGCTTTTATTGCAGTACTCTAAAAAACAGCTTAGATGTCAGTTAGGATCCAGTGAATGGAATGTTAGAAAATAGCCATTCCTCATAACTGAGGTCCACAAACCTCCTCACATTATTAAAACTTGTAGTTGAGTCATTTTAGAGAAGACTGGCCAGAAATTCTAAATGTATTAATTGACAGAGAAGAGTGTGGCAGTGGCAATGACTATTTTGATTCAGCAGTCTAAAACTGCACCAGAGGAATACTTAAAAGCAAATGATATTGCTTAGGTCATGAAGTTAGAACAGCAGCAGCAAAGGAAACATAATATATCCTTTCAAATAAGACAGGGAGCATTTTGATTCTCTCCTTCCCCTTCTTTTTTTCCACAGTCTCCATTATTAGTCTCACATTGCCCAAGCCTGAATACTTTGGAAGACTAATACTGCTGCTAAAGCAGGTGAACTTCAACTGAACTGCTAGGAAGTAGGAAAATAACATCATGAAAGACAAGCTAAAAATGAATGTGTTGGAAAAGGTGCAGAACCAAAATTGAATGTTTAGTGCAACAATAAATACAATAGAAAGTCTCATTAGGGCAAACCAGATACTGAAAAGGTAGAGAAGAAAAGTGGTTTAAAGCTTTGGCTGCTGCAAGGAAAACAGTTATGGAAAACAAGGACTTTGAAGTGCTGACACTTCAAACATACAAATGCTGACAAGGAAAGAGGGAGAGAATCACTAATCCAGCTTTGACTGACAAGTGAAAATTATGCTACCTGACAAGGAGAGTGAATGAAAATATCTAAAGTCTGCATCTTTTTGATCCAGACATTTTCTAATGGCAAGATCACCAGAAAAGTGCTTCAGCAATATTTGGAAACCATTAGGGCAGTCTGCATTTAACACACTAGTCTCAAGAATAAATGAGCTTCTTGTCTGGGAAAAGGCATTTAAAAAAAGACGACAATGTTTCAGATTCTGATCTTTAGGGAATTAAATTGTTGAAATGTACTGTAACATAAGGGGCTTACAGGAAAGGCAGTTCTCATTCTGGTTAGCAGAGCAAAGACATGGAAGAAGGGGAATACCAAGGGTGGGAAGGACAAGCCAGGGCTTACGTAAATTACTAAAAACCAAATGCAATGCCTTGCTATGTTAATGCTATGCCCATACATTAATGACTTGAACTGGTAAAAGACCTAAAAGCTTCAAAGCTAAACTGTATTGAGCAGTGAAATCTAAATGCCTAGCTGGGCACCTGGCATTCTTGTACAAGACAAGAGAAACTCTCCAAAAGACAAGGATAAAAGAAAGCCACTGAGCAGGAGACTCCCTGAAGCTAGCCAACAGCCAACATAATGAAACCCAGGACTGCATATGAGCTTATCCCTTCTCCAGAAGTTTCATATCCAATCAAGCACTCCTTTCCCTAGTCAGGAGCAAGAACTTCCAGCAAGGTTTCTAACAAGGGAAAAGTCTAGGAGAGCGCTTTAGGAAAAGTGATCATGAATCCTGTTCAAACTCAACTGAGGCATAAACATCGATCATTTTTTTTACAGCCTTTAACAAAGCAGAGCCAAATGGAACTTTAAGCCAAACCCCAAAGGACTGGTCTAACCTCTGCCTATGGAAACAAATTCCATCTTGCTTATCTTTAAGTCTTGAATTTCATGTTCTTGCCCACATGGTGACAGTTTCAAGAATAAATGCTATGTCAAAAATGAAAATCAGCAAGAGCAAAACTTACCCTGGCATTAGGGTATTTCTGTAGGAAGAGAAAGCTGAGAGACTGATGGAAGCAAACTCCATCCTCTCTCACGCACAGGCAAGTGTTCTTAGTAGCCACTTGGCTACCATGAAACATTAAAATTGTAGTCCACAACTGCTCCTGCTCAAATCTTGAGCAGAAAACGTGCAACTGCTCTTTGTGAGGATCCAAATGTCTATTCCTATACAGCTCCAAAACCTTTTTCTTGCCCTATGGTCAAGTGCACAACTTGGTTTGTATCCACTAAGTTCTCTCCAGTGCAGACTAGGAGTCTCCAAGCTGCTTATTAGAAAGTTTCTGACACAAGCCATCCCACATACCCTTTCTGTGTCTTCTTTTAGAAACAGAAGATTATCAGAGGCCAAAACCGAGAGAGGGAAAATGCTAACAGTTAAGCAGGATGGATTATCCTGGACCTGAAAATCCTTTTGGGAAGTCAGGGATGCCACTCCATTTAGCTTACAGAGCCTAGTTTTCAGGCAGAAGCCACTAGGGATATTTGCACAGCCTACAGCATTTCTGGAATTGCAGACAGAACATGGAAGCCTCCAGTGACTTTAGGTGGTGTCAGGACCAGGTTGCTGCTGGGAGGGAACAGGCAAAAGATTTGGATCACGACCTCCAGACTTGAGTGCATTAATCCCTCTTTGAATCTGGCTGCTCAGTTCTCTGCTGGTTAAACGAGGCCATTATTTCTTGCCTGCTTCCTAAGGCTGCTGCGAGACTAACTGGAGGATTGCGAGGCAATCAGACACTTTGGTAAGTTGCTATCGGCATCCCTGGGGACCTTCTGCCTCTCGTAAGTAGAAATCCTGCAGGAGCTGCCAACAGGCAGAGCTCTTCCTCAGACTTCCTCTAACAGGCTGTTGCTTAGCCACAACGCAGCCCTGGGAGGCTATATAACTCCAGATGTCAACGTGTGGTTAATCCTTGTGTGGGCAAGGGGCCAGAGGTACAAATGTCCATATGTAATTGCCATTCTCTCATGACTAAACACCAGCCCATGCTCAGTGCCCAGCTATATGAGAAATTCTTTACAACATGGAGTCCTTCCCTCCTCCTGCTTGATCAACAACTAGTTGATCTTGTGACAGTATTTTAATGACTATTTTTGTATGAAGTGAAGCATGAAGCATGCAGTTACTGTGCTAATGCCACATTTTAAATGATATTTACTTGCAAGCAGAGTATGCCCTGTGAACCAGGGCAGTATGCCCAATATTCTTGTTATGGGAATATAAATTTGTTTTTTCCCCTGCAGTTTTCACAGTTCCTACTAATATATTTCTTCAATTGAAGAACAGGAGAGCCCTCCTGTGGCTAGTTTAACACCTGTGTTATTGCACAGATGCTATGTACAGCAGTAAAAAATATATTATATGTAAGTTTTCTTTTGTTCTTACCTCTGGTCTCATCCTCTTTTAAAATGGTTGATTTAATGAACCTCAAATTTGTTTTCCAGGCAGTTATAGCTCACATTTTTTTTTCTTCCACATAAAATGAACAAGCCATTCCTCATACCATATCTGTGCTTCATTTCCCAGTTTTGACAATAGGAATGTAAATTATAAAGTAACCCTCTCTGAAATGTTTCTCTTGTGGGTTGTAGGGTAGAAGAGAAGCATATGGGGGATTTATTATGCACAATGACCTCATTCTTTCCAAGTTTCCTCACTCTCAGAAGACATATTTGCAATTCACACACAAAATTCAAAACTAGTAGGCTACATGTCTGCTGTATGTACACACACACACAGAGCTTCCTACGTCCCCAGAAGACAACAGGCGACAAACTGGTGAGAGTGTTCACATTATTTTTACATTAGGGCGCTCTCTGGAGCTAAATGAATCTAACAAGCATCTTACATAACCCCTAATTTCTGTATGAGCTTCTCAAATGCACTGCAAAGATAACAGTCAGACTATTCAGGGTCCATTTTAAAGAAAAAAATTATTCATGCCTTATATGCTTTTGGTGTCAAATGGCTAAGTTCGAGGTCAAAAAAGGGAATCAACTGAGCTCTAATGTTCCCTTGTTTCTACTTACTGTCCAATTCAGGGATAAATGAATCTAAGTCTTGCATTGACGTCAAGAGAACTTGAGTCTTTCTTATGTGTTTTCCTGACCCTGTGTTTAACCCTTAGGAGGCACTCATTACTATGTGGGTAACATAACACAGATGAAGTTGCACCTCAAAGGAAAAAATCCTCAAGCGTCTCAGAGGCACCTCTTTTCTGCTCTGTCTGTAATGCACACATCATACTCACCTCCTCTTCCTCCATATCTATTCAGTGGGTTTTTTGTTCCCTTCCTCATCAGTCCTTTTTTAACTAGCATGAACAAATACGGCAAGGCAGATGCTGCTGGCTCACTAAGTGGAGGGTACTGGATCTTGAGAAAGATTAGGGTGGAAAACAAATATTTTCATTTGATTACAACATTTGTCTTTTCCTGCACATGAATTATTTCTCATATAACGTAAATATGTTGTGACTGAGAAAAGCAACTTGCCAAAATACCAGTCAGTAATACAGGTTTCGATGTTCCTAGCTGGCCAGTCAGTCAGTAAAAACACTGCAGAAAATTTTATGATTGAAGGCTGAATACTCTGGAAAACTCCCAGTCGAGGTACAATCTAGTAGCAATCAATAACAATCTAGAAGCACAACCCACAGGTTAAGTGTGTCTGACATACAGTTAACACAAATTTTACTCTTAAACAGAACAAAAAAGTCTCAAAACAGCAGATCTAGAGACTCCATGTGCAGAAACTGTCTGAACCAGTTCAGATAAAGAATCATGAAAGCTTGACCAAACTGAGATGATAAAAACATATGAAGCCATAACCCGTTTTTTCAGAAGATAAGACTTTTCCCAAAGCTGGGAGGACTGGGATTAAAGACACTAGATTGCCTTCTAAAAGAGGGACATGGGGCAATTGTGTTTAATAATACTGGATTTTAGGATTTGCCTAGAAGTAGAATAACCGATATAGGTACCTATCTTTCAGTCCTAACCTTGCATTCTTTTCTTCACAGTTACCTGAATTCAATAGTGTAAGTGGAGACTATTCTTAACCCAGACAAGATGATAATGTGCAAATAGAATGTTTACTAAGGGGTTTGCGCCTAGTTAGGCTGAGATAGATCTCTGGGCAGCAAATAAGAGCCTCTCTAGAAGAACTGACACCAGTTAGACCACCTTCAGCCCTGCCTTAATAATAAAAGAAAATATGGACCAAACTGGTGCCTTCCAAAGATTTGGCACTGCTCCATGTAGTGCACTGATACAGCCTCCTGATGGCCTGCCTGTTAAACCCATGCTTGGGCTATTAAAATATTTTTCTTTTTGAAAATAAAGGATATCTTGAAGCCAGACTACCTTCCCATTTTTTTATTCTATCTCTTCATCAGTTTACTTCAGCAGAGGTGATAGACAGGTTTAAAATTTGCAAGACACAACTCAAGCCTATTTGAGAAAGATCAGCAGTACATCTGAGTATCTGGAGTCCTAAGGGTCAGGTCATTTTGGTAAATCTGCTTTTAAAAAAAGAATATAGAGGAATGCCTTCACCTTACACAACCAACCTGCTCAATAGGCAGGAGGTTGCCATTTAACTCAGACACTGCACTATGACATTCTTTTAAAGTGTTTTTTTCTATGACAGGCTTTTTCCACAGTGAAGAGCCAAACTTATTTATAAATACTACATTCTTTTTCTAGTCTCCAGTTAGATGACATGAACAAGTTCTCACTGTGTTCTGGCTACAGAACTCAGGCACAGTCTCATACATATGTATACACACACATATATCGTATATTTAGGAATAACTTGCCTTAGAAGAATAGCAACAATGATTCTAATAGGCCATCCCTAAGTGTAAAATTGTGTTCAAAATGAGACTGAAGGCTATGTCTCTATTTTGTTTGCTGAACAAATGCTTGAAAGTCTAGAGCCATGAAGTCCAGAGCTGAAAAAATTAGACTGAAAATGTTCTTTGAGATAAAATACAATTCATCTCAGGGACATAGGATTGGAAGGAATTTCCCATTGGTTTACAGGGATCCCTGTTAGAAATGGAAAGTTGTTATTCTTCCTCAGGTTACAAGAACAAGACCTGAAAATTTAGGGACCACCTTCTGTTTGGTGCATTTTATGCTCCGGAGCATAGTTACAGAAGGTTTGATATTGAAGTATTTTGAAATACCAATACTTCTTGCCAGTTGCTTAAAAAAATCCGTACCTCTTCACTTTAATTCATCCATTTAATCTTGAAAATCAATTTAACTTTGATGTTTTTATTATTTTGCTGTCATTTTAGTAATTCAGATCTTCAAAGGTAAGAACACATTAGCCATTCAAAGCCAAAAATCAGATAAAGCTACACTCCCTGCTCTCTAATCAGAGCTTTCATCTGCACATTTATGATCTCAGGAAGAAGCCAAATTAGTCCTAATTGCCTCTAATTTAACTTGGCCACTCAAATAGGATATGAGATCACATTTTATCATACTGTAGATATTTTAATCGCTAGTGTACACAGACCAGAGAGTTTGCTGTACACTGAAAAAAAAGCCTATCTTATCACATAGAAGTTCAGCCATGTAGAAACAGACCCGATTTCATTTTCTTTTAAAACTACAGACTTTAGACAAAACATGTCCTCTGTTTGATGTGCATTTGAGGTGTTAGGTTGACTTACAATTGTGTGCTTGAAATAATTCTTTAACATCTAGATTTTTTAAGCCTCAAGTGACCTGAAGTAATTTGAATTACTTCAATATGATGCAGCTTTATAGGAGGAAAAGGCTTTTGCTTAAAGACTTTAAGGAAAGGCAGGTGCTGGGAGAAGAGGCACCTCAGAGCTGCTCAGGCAGATGCATGCTCCTGGCTGGCCCTGCTTCACTACCCGCTGCAGTTTGGTAGGAGAACTTGGAAATACTCGGGGGCGGTCCAAGGGCTGAGGCAAGGGTGTTTGCATCAATGTGCTGGATCAGCATGAATCAGAATTTCTCTAATTTCACTTAGCATATGCTAATTTTGATTTTCTACTCCAAGTGAAATACCTAATTATCAATTCAGCTTTCTTTTCCTCTTGCTTAATTATCTATCAGCTTACATGTGCTGATAATATCTTTCATTTGAAGAGACCATCTAATGTAGTGAAATACTTTGAGAATAATCTTTCAGCACGTTTAAAGCTTTTTACTCGGCAATGTTGATAGTCCTTAGAGAGCCTGCGAAGGCAGTGGCAAATCAGGAATGTTTCTGACTACAAACTAGAGAGGGAGCAAATGTTACACATTTACTTTAAAGTAGAAGAGCTGGGCAAGATAAATTTTGTAATCGGAAACCCTTGAACTGGCAACCTATTTCTAAAAGTTATGTGTAACTGGAGAATGTGAATGCCATGCAACTTCTGTATTTAATAAATGTTCAAAATTTGAGTGTTTTTATTACTGCAAATTATTGGAAAAATCTACAGATCAAGGATTATTCATAGCAGTTATTTGGCAAGTAAATTTGTGTAATGGAAGCACCGAGAAGCAAAGGAATCACAGTTGTTAGTTGTTGGCTATAACTTATTTTCCTCCCCTACATGGAGGAGTTCAAGCTATTTCACTGGCATTTGTTAAGGATGACGTTTTCAGCAATATAACACTGCAATTTAGAGCCCTGTTCTGTGGAAACCTAATTCTCTCCTGCTTTTGGAGGAGTACCCTTAAATCAACCACGTCTCTACTGGACAGTTAAACTGCTTTGAGACTGGGAAAGAGAGCAGCGCGTGCAAATGTAAGCAGAAAACTTTCTTCTGTCAGTCACCCAGATTGATTACTGGTAATTCACCGCCAGAGTGACGTGGAAACCCAAGCACTTGGGCATTCTGGGTGGTTTTCTTTAAATAAATCAAGGAAATTTCTTCCCTCCGTGCAGAGCCGAGAAATCATCTAGAACAAGACAGATTTTACTTATTTTTTTTGCAGTGAGTGGGGAGAGAATGCAGAGCGGAGAAATCATCTAGAACAAGACAGATTTTCCTTATTTTTTTTGCAGTGAGTGGGGAGAGAAAGTGACAAGAACTGCAAAATAACATCTACGAAAGTGCTTCTTAGATGAGATTGAACATGGCAACATTTTCCACCGGAGGCCTTTGTGCCCCTTGGCTCTCCAAGCATGAAAACAGCTCCCATCTCGGTGTTGCATTTCAAAGTTCACTAATGTCTGTGCCACCAAGCAGTGGATATCTTCAGGTATAAATATAGCATTCCAGCACTACAGTCTCCTACCTTCATCTATACCGTCTCAACTTTTATTTTGAACATCGGCATTTTAGACAGAGCAAAAGAACCCTGAATATGCACTGGAATTAATAAATAAGATGATCCAGCATTGTAAAAGCCATTCCTTCAGAAAACTGCCAGAGGAGGTCAGAGCCAAGGCTTGCTATCTCATCTGGCAGGTGCTTCCAAGAGCGTCCTAGGGGAAGGAGGCCACGCAGCCGCTGTTCTGCAGCAGCCAAGTTAATTTGATGGGAGAATGTTAGATAGGTATTCATGAGAACTTGTGAGACACGAGGTGAAGTATCACTGCAGCATTCAGTCACCGAGTTATAGACTATCTGGATTAATATTTTGCAAGTGTGCTCCATCACAGTGTTTTTTAAAATATCTGTATTTGCTATATACTATTTGGATCCCTTATGTGCACTAGGAGTTAACTAGTCGTAGTTTTGCTAGCAGAAGATATTTTTCAAAGTTACAGACAGTAATATCAGCAAGGATAAGGGAATGAATAATCTTTAATGAAGACCAACAAAATTGCTAGGGAAATAGATAAAAGTGTTCAGTATTAAATCCTTGGATGGGACGAGTTGGAGCTTTAGTTGTGGATTGATAACTCTGGGATGAAAACAAGTCAGCTTAGTCAAATCAACCTTTTTGATGGTCACATCTGTCAGGAGGCATGTATCACAAGAGGAAGACGTGTCCAGGATACAGAACAACTAGTAGGCAAATGGGTTCTCCCTCCCCCAGCATTCAAGTGAATAGCCAGGTGCAGGTTTCCACTCAGAGGATTCTTGGCTCGCAAAAGAGGAGATCTCAGGATGATTAACTATTAGTTTCCCTGGAGAACTGAATGCTGGGGAAAAGGCTGAGAGAAATAGCAATTGCAGGGCTTGCAGCTCAACCTCACCCATTGGGAGCCTACTTGATTGCAAACAGGAAACAAAGGCAGTCGTCAGAACTCTTTCCAACTACTGTTTCTCATTTTATAGAAAAACCCAAAAAATATTCAGTGAAACTGTCTGTTAGCATTAAGGACAAACTAAGCATCTGAGGTTTCCAGATTTTAAAGGAGTTTGGATTCTTGTTTTAAAAAGCAATTCACTAAGAAGAGTTTGGATGTTTCTTTATAGTTGAGGGAGAAATACGATCTTCTGATTCCAAGTTGTCCTGAGAATGTTGAGTATTTTGGAAGCAGAAGATCTTCTTGCCAAACTCCTTCAGAAAAGTGGCTTTAAATCAGATTTAACCCCAAGGTTCCCAGGTTCCTCATAACCAAGAAGAGCTAAGATTCAGCATTTCTACTAATGAACTAAGGCACAAGTTTATGTTGTTGTATAATTTCCTTTGCATGTGTTGGCCATTAAAATACATTAAACATAATTTAGATACTGTTCTGCTATTACATTTTTTACAGTTCTTGCTGTTTTGTGCTGCCATTATTACTTTATTGCAGAGGATGTGTTTTTACTTGACAGGTTGTGTTGTTGCAAGTCAGAGAGTTTGTTTTTCCCTTATTTTTTTTACTGCCTTATGTGGGAAGATGATCAAGGACCAAATACAGAGATATGTCATGCATGGAGGAATAATGTAGAATAAAAGCAGCAAGACTACTATTGTCCTGATCACAAGCACCTCTCTCTCCTACTTGAGATTTCAGCATGAGTAAATGCTTTTCTCAGGTGGAGTTTCCTGAGACTCTCCAACCTATATTTGGTTTCCTGGTTGCTACTTTCTGACTGAAGTCATTACAGTTAAGTCTGTAGTAACTTGGCAAATTTCACCTCCTTATTGCTCAGAACATCAATGAACTGATTGTTGACACTGATTAGTTGTTTGCATTTTGTTTCATGGGTCATGATATACAAGTTTCTTCTGACCTGCAGCTGACACTCTCCGCAGCATGCCTGCAAGGTGGCACTACTGACATCCTTGCTTTCTCCATAGGCACCCAAGGCGTAAAGACCTGAAGGGCATCACGTGAAATCCTGCCAGATGAAAAATGGCAGACTTCTGCCTATGTTTTTTTAAGCTGAGGTCCTGAACACTCACTCACAGGTGCCCAGTAAAACTGTCTGGAACGTTATGACAGTCATGCCATCTGAATGCACATCAACAGTTATACACATGAATGTTTGGTTTTCAAGTTATTCAGAAAGACTATATAGATGGGCAAAGAATACTGGAACAGCACTGCCATACTAGAGCATTAACATCACCATCTTTAAGGCTGTGTTCCTTTTGTCCAAAACAAGCTTGTTTTCCTAGTGAAAGAGCTGACTCCCCATACCCCAGCCTACTCAACCCTCAAGTGCTCATCCCTGCTCTTCTTCATGCTAGGGTGGCTTTTCTACACTGTCTACTAAGCTGGCTCAGGTAACTGAACCAGCTGAAAAATTCATAAATTTTGTTGCCTTAGTTTTCATTTGAGTTTGGGAAAAGAACCATCTGACTGCAACAGGTTTCTGCTGCATAAGAAAGTCAGTGGGAAAATGTCTTCTGGTGATCTATAGAGAGTGATGGGAGCAGAGCCACCCCATGGGCTGCTGTATGAACTTTTGTCAGATTTATGCAATTTTGTAAAACCGGAACAACATAACCTAGCTACTTTTGGAGTAAAGGAATTCTGCATTTCTGTCTGTGCTCCCCTGCTGGCTTGATGGGTGATTTTCAGAAAGTTTTGACATCCTAGCAGTAGAAATGTTTAGGATGCTTTGCTTAGCGAAGCCTAGAGCATTGGCCCCATGTGGCTTTTATGAGGTCTCCTATGCAGTCATGCCTGAGTGACACAGCCAAGAGCCAAAACATTTCCTGTGGTCAAATCAACATACGGCAACTGTGCTAAGAAATGGTATGACGGTGCACATAGCCAGCAACCAGTGCAGGAGGTAGTGCATTTATTATAACGACAGTAGATCACCCTCCTCCTGAAAGGAGTACTTTTGTTAAGCTGTAGTAACTATACAGTCAAATTTTCCTATCTTACAAGACTATGGGGAAGTTGTGGCTGTTTGACGATTTAAAGCTACATACGTTAACACCCCAGCTGAGCTATGTAACTAAAAATGACAATATCTATATACCGTTATCTCGATTGCATTAATCAAGATAATTCATACCTTCCATGATTGTCTGCCAGTAGTGTGTAAAATACTAACTAAAGAATTGCATGCAATGTAAGGATGAACTTAACTGTGTTTCAGGTTTAAAGAGTGATAGAAGCATAAATTGTTCTTTCAAATAAGGCTGTTGTATAATAAAGGAAATGAAATAGCAGATACCTTCTGTTCCAAGTGTGTTCTGTTGCCACATGCTGGGAGGGAAAAAAAAAAAAAAAAAAGTCTTTTAAAAACCTCGGGTTAAAAGACAGAAAGCTCCAGGTTAAGATTCTCAGGTGCAACCTGTTATTTCCAGGGTTCTTTTCCGGTCAGAATACACCAAAACCATGCATGTGGTCACACACATGCTGGTCTTGTGTCTTTATCCTTTAAAAGAATCAAACAATTTCTTAAATTGGATCCTAGGAGAAATTGCTCTGTATAACTGCTGTGATTTTAGTTCTCTGGCTTGGGAATGTGTAATAAACAGACTTTAGCATCTTGCAATCACTTTCTCAAAACAAGAATTGTTTAGCTAAGGAAGAAAGCATGATAGAAGTATTATTTGATTTTTTAAAATATTTAAACCTCATTTGATGATTAAATATCTCATTATGGGATCTGAATGCTTCTAAATTCCTTAGGGACAACACATGGAACTTTTTGTACAGAGTTTAATTAATTTTCATTCTGGATTGCTTGAATTTTTTTCTCTGCAAATTTTTGATTAATTCTTTACCCATTGCTTACAATCACTCTTAGGATAACCCAGCCAGCAGGCTCAGTAGAGAGATCAAACTGGGTCTTCAAGCTCACGGCTTCTGAAATTCTCTGGTAAGAGCTATGAAATAAAAGTAAACTTCAGAGCTTACTGGTTCCAGCTCAGTTTAGTTCTAGGGGAGGTTTTGGCTCTAGATAGTTTAAAATATGATTAAAATTGCCATTTAATTGTATTTATAAAAAACATTATTTCCTTGTGCTTCTACAAAATGTTACTTTACAAATTGTGCTAGGAGAGACAAGGGTTTAGGCAGGAAAGACAGATGTTGTAAGAGACAGGAAGTCAGGAGTTCAAAGGAATGTAAATTTACCAGCAGCATTTTGGAAAAGACACCATTTTTACACAGGCTGGAGATAGCAAAGTCATGGGGGAGAAGATGTAGAGCTAAGCTATCTGTGTGACAGGGAAATTATCTCAGCCCTGATCTGAATGACTATAAAAAGAGAAGAAAGGCATGTAGAAAGATGAACATGTTTCTGAAAAGCTAAACCATTGGCACTGACATAGAGAAGACAGGTTCAGAGTGATAGCCCTTCAAGAAATTCCTGCTTGAGCGTGTAGAAACCCTTAATTGACTTAGGTTTTTTTTTTTTTCTTTTAAACTGCTAGTTCCTCCGTCCCCCTTCTTTGGAAATGCTGGGGTGGTCCTAGATTTCTCCAGTTCTCCTTGTTCTGTGAGAAATAGCTGATGCCTAGCATTAGATAGTAGGGATTTGTAACAAATATCAAGACTGGTATGAAAAAAGCATGAATGGAAATGTGAGTGTGAAAGACAGTGACATGCATTAATTGCTACAGACCACTATATGTGCGATTTCATTTGAATGACCAGATAAGAAGAATAAACCAGGCTAATGACAAGATGATGAAGAACAGGTAAGGCAAAAAAGAACCGTGAAATGCAAAAATTTTGCCCAAACTCACAGAGGCTGAAGCAAAATAATGAGATGAAAGAAATCCAAACACTGTCCATACCTAGGAGGCATAAAGCACACATTCAAAATTCAGTTGATTGCTGCCAATCACAAAAGAAACAGGAGAGATAAGGATGCCACATGGGTGTATGTCTTGGCAATGGATGAAATCTATGAGTACAAGGGAGTGAGATCAGTCTCCCTCCATAGTGTCTCACACTGAATTTTGTTCTGCTAATTCCCTACAATATTAACTATGGCACTGCTATACACCGTGGGGTTTGCAGAGCAGAGGTACCACCCCATGCTGTGAGCAGCTGCAGCTCCCTAATGACTGAAACACCTTCTCCCCTGTGGATGTGGGAGTTGACACCACATATTGAGGGGAAAACTAGGTCCTGACAATATTTGTAACAAGAACAAAAGAATAGTTTTGCGTCACCAGCTGCCCAATGGCATTTTTTCATTGTTTTGTTCCTCTCACCACCAAACCAAGGAATAGTGAATTATTTTTTAAAGTGTTAAAAACAAGAAAATTCTGAGAGACTACCATGCCTATGATACTGCAAGGAACTGTGAGGAGCAATGCCGTAAAAGGAATGACTTCACAGTGGTGGAAAAGAGCACAATTAATGTAACTGTACAGCATTTTATATGACAGTAAAGCTACCACCTTATACCACTGCTGCAGTTCCAGAGAGTTTTATTTACTTTCAGTTGTTATCCGTAAAAAGTCTGTGCTAGTTATCAAACAATAAATGAAGGCAATTGGAAAAAAGTCATCTAACTTAATTATCACTGAAGTGCTATTGTGAGAGGATTTTCAAATCTATGTAAATCCCATCACACCTAACAATACACTGAAGTGAATTTTATAGGCCAGCCTAAATCTATGATAGAGAAGGGAGTTAAAAGTGGGAAATAAAACCCCTGTATGCGGCAGAGCTATGGAATATTTCTATGCCAATTGGTGTTCACAGAGAAATAATTTGCTGAAATACTTGGCTGTAACAGACCAAGCTCTTAAACCCTGCTTGTAGAGAGGTATTGCCAGTTACCCTGATATTTTTTTTTTTTTGATCAAAGCAATGTCCCATCTGCAGGAAGCATGTCCGAGTATGTTTCCACGTTTTCAAAATACCTGAAGTTAAAGTCTTGATGTTATTCTGCATGTTCTTAAGTGGAGTCAAGTGTGAGTAGATGCTGCAGGTACAGGTGCCATTTCACACTAAATGTTTTGTTCAGAGAAAAAACAATTTCTTTTAGATAGATGAGCCAAACTTTGTTCCATGAAATAAACCCTACTTTATTTGTAAATATTCTTGCTAGATTTTGGAATTTAAAAAAAATAAAAAGGAATTGTTCTCTGTAATCAGAGATGAACCTATTTGTGCTACTTTTCTTAATGCGTGTGCTCTGCTTTAAAACTTTTAAGCATGCTGAGCAACAATAGTCTTAACTAATAATAATACAACACAACACTGTTTTATTTACATTTGCTCCTTGATACAATGTTATTGTATTGCAAAATCAGCATTCCTTTACTCTATTGTGTTACAGATGCAATGTATTTCATCTCTCTAAACATGGTACTATTGTCACTCAACAGTTTTAATATTTTCCTTTTTGACCCAAATAGATAACCCAGTTTTGAGTGTCTTGTGTTCATTAGGATGAAAAACTGAAGAAAAGGAGACTTTTTGATGCAATTCTGCTCATTTACAAATTCTCATTTTTTACCCCACTATGTTCAGGGCAACAAGCAGCAACAGCAGCTTGTTCACATCTCCAGGCAGGAGCTGACACAGACAGGCAAAAAAGAGTTTTTTGGACTGCTTTCTAAGTTCTGTTGAGGCTCCGTTACTGACCACCCCACAGCTCTCCCCTCCTGTCTGGATCTCTCATTAATACCACAACTTTCACTGAGCAGCAGCGGCTTCACCTTTAGCTTACTCCATCACTGCTTTGATCAGTAACATGTGTTTTAGATGTGGTTTCAGAAGGAGGAAGGTGACCTTTAAAAAGCTGACATCATGTTCAAATGAGGAAAATAGAGCAGAATGAACTCTGG
This sequence comes from Cariama cristata, assembly GCF_000690535.1. Classification (NCBI taxonomy): domain Eukaryota; kingdom Metazoa; phylum Chordata; class Aves; order Cariamiformes; family Cariamidae; genus Cariama; species Cariama cristata. Next base: position 70,476 of record NW_009622683.1, read on the forward strand.
CAGGTTAAATGTAAAAACACAACAAGGCTGGCCAAAGAGTTTAAGGAACAACTTACAAAATGCATAAAAAAAATAATAATAAATTCTGTTACAGAACCACCAAAAGCCTGCTAGAAAGACTGTACAACAATAAATGGTCAAGGCACAAAAGAAGCATTCACAGACGATAAGGCCAGAGCAGATAAATTAAATGATTTTTTTATACATAGAGAATGCATGAAAATTCTCCCACCAGAAACGTGCTTCCCCCTGCCACATAAACACACTCTTTTTTGCTTTAATGGATGATACCTCAGTGGTTCTGCATTCAACTGAGGTTCAGAAAAGGCTATAAAACAGGTTCATCAGGACCAGACGATATTTATCCAAGAGCTCAGAAGGAACTGAAGCATGAAATAGCTTAAATAGCAAGTGCAGCATATGATTTCTTACTTAAAAATGCCTAGGTACAAAAACAGATGGTAAATGGGATGGAATTAAAAAACAAAAAGCCAACTAACAACAAAAAAAACCCATCCCACACTGGTCCTTTGTACTCTGTTAAGTGGTTTGAACTATAAGAACAGAGCTTTGGACATATGAAAAATGGTATATTGAAGAACAGTAAACACAGGTTTTTGAATGAAAAATCATGGCACACAATTCTGAGAGTTTCTGCAATTTTTTTTTTTTTTCAAAAGGCATTGGTCCCTCATCAAAGGCACAAAAAAATGAAGCTAGGAGAAGCAGAAGGTCATTACTTGACTAAACTGATTAAAAGTTAGGCACTCTGTTATTTAGGCAGTCTGTTAGCTTTATTGGTGGAGAAAGGCTATCTGTGGGGTCCCACAAGAGTTACAACTTTTCAGACACTCTTCGATTATTTTCTATTCTGCAATGTTTCCTCATACTATACATGTTCTCTAGTCTTTATTATGCTAAATGGAATTTAAGCAGTGCAGTGTGGCCAGGTGGGCTGTGCTGGAAGAGGAGGCACCTTCCCCAGGACACAGCAGACCCTGTTTGAGACACTGCAGAGTTGTGGCAGGCTAAAGGAGCAAGAGAGAGAAGTCCAGAGAAGGGATGTTTGTCTAGGTGAAACTTTGCTGTGACCTGATCCTGATGATCCCATTTGTCCCATCAGACGCCACTACTTTTGCAATCCTCCCAATTCCTTTAGTAGGATAGCTTATGAAACACAGTTATGTTGAGATGTGAAGAACATTCTTTCAAACTTACACTGGGATATATTCCTACTCTCCTAACAGAAGGCATGTAGTAAAACCATTACAATAAAAGAACTAGTTCCCTGGAAGGGCAGGTGATATTAAGCTTGTTTGAAACTACAGGACAGAACTTATTTTATAGAGGTCAGAACAGTTTTTGTCTGGTTGTTGGTCAGGGTTTTTTTGAAGCATTTATCACCTTTAGTTTACAACTTTTGCAATCTCACTGCTACTTCTACTTACTAGCAAATAACCCAAAAGATGCATGCCTGTAATAAAAGCTATTTTTCCAGCCTGTTGTCACCATAAAGACATCATCATTTTTGATCTATAGTGACCATAAAGACCTTTAGAAGTCAGTCTTTTTCCTGTGATTCTCAAAAATTTTATTTGAATTGCATCTCAAAGCCCTAACTATTTACCCCTCTATGGCCAAATGTCACTGCCTTTCAGATGAGGTATCTGCAGTGCTTGCAGTTTGGCCTTGCATTTTCTTATCTTCTGGTCTCTATTTTTCCTTATTATTTGTGTAACTCTAACAGCACATTAGGCACTCCACAGAAAAACATGAAAAAGTGTCAGATGTTTCTTTACAGCCTGGTGTCTGTGCAGTCACTTCACATGCTCAAGGTAAAGACTAAATGGGACCATTATGTTTAAATAGTAATTTACACCCAGTTTACACTACCACAATCAGATTGATACCCTGAATGAGAAACATAGGAGCACAATATTGCTCATTTCTTGCTAGTATCATGAGCAAGCAAGGGTAATTGGTGCACCTTTCCCCCAGTCCTTTCAAATGAAGCATTGGTGGATATATTTACATATACTGAGCTCCACCATCACCGCAGCTGACATAACTTGCCTGGCTCCAATACAGTAATTTGTGCCAGCTGAGTAACCAAAGTGACTGGTCAAGCTGATTTAGCAGACACTAATGGACTCTTATCACTCTGCAAATACATTACAGTTCATGGCGAGTATTTACCAAAATAAGTCTTTGTCTTTATCTAAAGAATTAAGTGGTAATTCCATATCACATTTGGTGTGTACAGCATCTAGAATAAAACCAAACCAACAATTCATTGTTCCTGTTCCTCTTTATAAGCACTGTAGTTGTTGGGTGCTACTAAATAACAATAGGATTGATGGAGTTATCTGCTTAATTCATGTTAACGCATGTTGTTTGCTCACTGGCTAGAGAAAATGGTCATTGTCCAGGTGAGGCAAACCTTCCTGAAACTGCGCAGTGCCCAGATCATTTTGCAGAACTGAGTATTCAGGAGGCTACTTAGTTGTGTAACACACTTGGAAGAGCATCGCTGATGGCATTGCAGCTGCTAAAACATGCAGTGCTGCTCTTCTTTCCACAGCAAAGCTCTCCAAATCAGTTCTGCCACTTTCCAGTCTTCCCTGTCATCACCCACAAGCTGTGACTGGATATATCGTCATGAACACCAAAGAATTTGCAGTTAATGAAAAAATTTCAAAAGAGGTTTCAAAAGAGCCTCCTCTCAACCTGGCACTCTTGTGTTCACCCATAAAAGGTTAAACTGTTCAGTACAGCCAGTGTTCAGAGAACAGCAACCACCTACAAAGTAGTCACAAAACACAGCAACATCCACCTTTACAAAAACAGCACTAGAAGTTAGAAAACCTTCCCTGAGCAGAAGGAGATTTCCTTTCTAAAACCAAGGGAGACGTTTTTGGGGCATTTCCTACAGAGCAGGAACAATTGGAGGGCAGTGCGCACCCTGCACATCCATTAACCGCTAGCTCTCCCGCCGTCTGTTAGCTCCCCTGCCTAGGGAGAGGCACACAGCCAGTCTCGTGACAGGGCCGTGGTGGTCTCCAGGGGACTCCTGGACTCAGTGACCCAAAAAGAGGCATGCATCAGACATCGTCAGGCTGTATCCTGCTCCATTAGTGCACCTGTCAGGACAGTTCTTAACATTTTTATCCTATGACTCAAAAAAAAAAAGTGCCAGTCTTTTGAGCAGTCAGGGTGACTTGCAAGTACAATCACTGTTTGTGCGAGACTACAAGTTGATGTTCCCCCATGCTCTGAGGAGCAGCAAATCTTGAAGCTGTGACACTATGCTGTAAACAATTTAGAAGGATGCCAAAACTGCGTGGGCTCTGGCCGAGAAGGGAACGGGATTTGACTGCCCATGACTGCTCAGACTGCGGCACTATCGACAGGGAAGTGTCACCGCACCGCCAGCTGCTGTGCAGAGGTTGGGCTCTCTTCTCCGAAGGTGAGGGAAGAAAGGTCAGCAGCAGAGGAGTCAAAATGGATTTTGAATGGACAGAAGTATGGGATGCTTTCATAGTCATACACATAATTTCATGTCATTCATATGCTGTATAAAATTAAGATGTATATGTGTATGCCATATAATATGTGTCACAAACATATATAAGTAAACATTTAAAATAATGAATTAATGGTATATAATTTAAATCTATGATCCAATTTTGATGTTAGTCCTGCCTTGAGGAGTAGGCTGGACCAGATGACCTGCAGAAGTCCATTTCACCCTAAGCTATTCCCTGAGTAGCTCTGAAAGTCACTCACTGTCTCAAGGTGCTTGCTGTCATTACTTGTTGGTTATTTAAGGGTGGCTGACAGAGCCATTGACTATTTTAAAAAACCCCAAGTCCTTATTTAGTGGAAGAAAGGCTGTCATAGTAAAAGAAAATGAGTCCCAAACACTGACCTTAAGAATATATAAAAGCAGCTTCACCTGCCACTCTGAATTCTGTCCTTTTGAGTGAACTCACATTTACTGAATATGAATTTATTCACATTTTGTGAATAAACCCACACACTGTCTGCCCACCCGAACTTTTGCCAGCCTGACTACCACATTCATAAAAAACAACTTGAATTATCAGATGGCATAAGTTTGACACCGCACACGCAAGGCATACAGATCTAACTTCAGTAACATTCATTACCCTTATCAGGTGACATTTCAGTGGTATAACAATCATTTTCATAGGCACGAATAAGGCTAGAGCGGGCTGAAAAGGAAATTCAACGTTTCAAGGTAATGATTCAATGGTAAAGCTTTCTCTCCATTCAGGCAGACATCTCCCTCAGTTTGGGATCCTACCCAAGTCACCTTTGGAGTTAATTATCTAAAACCTTCCTATGAAAAAAATGAGACCGCACATTATCCAGGGCACCCAGTACTGTAATGCGCAGAGTCATTTGAGTTTGGATGCTACTCAGCAATTCAGGACAGGATGTGACAGCTGTGGCCCATAAGAAGCTCCATCCCCAGAGTACTCGGCTCCCCTGTCACAGGTGGCTCTCGCATCCACTGCCCACAGGGTTTCCAGCTGTACTCAAACTGATAACTGGGCTAAAGTGAAATGGTCCTAATAGGACTACCTAACAGGGGTTCTTGCAGAGGGACACACACAGAGGAGTGGTAGAGGCAGATGCCCCCACAGCATAGCTAAATGACTTGGTCCTACCGGCAAGGAAAGTGGGGGAATCTCTATTTTGAGTCCACTTTGGTACTGCAGGCACTTCAGGGTGACTTTGAGCCCCTGCTTCAGGCAATGTCAGTTTTTGCAGGAGTGCTGTGCTCAGGGAATTCAGGCTTTAGTAGAGTTCAACAGCAGATGTTAAAGGATACCAGTCACTAGAAGGGTAGGGTTTTCAGTACGAACACAAATAACTTGAAAATCTGGGTCCTGCAGGTCTGGTTTCTTTTTGAGAAGAGGTTTTAGATGAGCATACTTTGATCTTCCTTCTATAAAAGAAGGGTATTAAGTCTTCCCCTGTCCAACAAGATTCTAACACTTAGGACTCAAAGCAACCTGGTTTGTACAGAGATTAGATCTCTAACATCCCACCCTGATTTGTGATGCAGTATGTATGTACTGCCAGAAAAGAAGTAATGATCTGCATACCAGAGAAAGAAGACATTGCAAATTCAGTGGCAGACGTTTATCTTGGGAGCTCACAGAAAAAGAAAAAAAGTGCACAACCAGAGCAAATTATTTCACAAGTCCTCATCAAGCATAACCCTATCACTTGAATATGGTGATATTATCACTGTCGTACTTTTCTCTGTAGAAGAGAGAAGAATTATAATTTAAGTAGGAGACTACAAGATTTATATCGTATGCACACGCAAGCAGGAGCTTCTAACAGCACGCCCTTATGCCTGCTGCAGCAACCGCCACACCGACTTGCACTCGGCATCTCCCCGGGATGCTGAGTGCTCGTGGTAAGGACAGGAGCACATCTGCCACCAAGGCTGGCAGGCACAGGATCGTATATGATGATGGATGACACCTCACAAGGACTAAAATTTGCAGGTGTCAGCTGGCTTAAAGAAAAATACCTGAAGTTCATGGATCATTTCACGATCACTTGAAGCTTTACTTTCGCTAGACTGTAAGAAGTACAGGTTTTGCACATTAGAGAGGAGCAATCTATGAAATAATCCATTTGTGTCCTTGTATTCCTGAGGCTAAGACTGTTTGTTTTACATTACTTTAGACAGTTTCCAAGTTGTTACCAGTCTGATAAACAGGATACAAGAAAACATAGATTTCTCCTTTGCCCCTGTACAAACCCAGGGCTGCTTCTGGTGAACAGAATTAAAGTTTTATAAGGAAGAGCGCTGTAGATCAGATGTTTTTTTCACTGACATCATTAACTAAATTATTAAAGTAAACCAAATACTGACATGCAACACAGGACAAAGTAACACATACAATAGAAATTAGCAGCAGCCTTAGAACTTGCAGTTCTAATGTTAAATCTTAAATCACTACGGAAAGCTCGCATAGTAAAGGGAAAGCAACATCCCTAGGGTAGTACATAGAAATCCTGCATTAACACAATGTTCAAATATGTAACTACTTTCCAAGACTATAAAAGTTACCAGTAGGAAGCAATTCAGAGACAGAATAAATACTTCCATTGAAAGCTTTTGAAATATCCAGTTATTTAGTTAGAAAAAACCCTAAAGACAGCAAGATAGATACTTTGACAGCTGTTACATTACCACAAAAGTTGTAAGGTGGTTTAAATTGATTAAGTATCTGGCCACTCAATACACATGTGTGATTTTACCTCTCAGCAGAGTTTGAGCTGGTGATCAAAGTTAGTGTTTTAAATAGCTAATTAAAAAAATAGACAAAAACCTCAATACAGGGTACACTATACAAACCTGCCACGAATAACAAATTATTTTCCGACTTCTGGTAAAAGAACTAGTGAAGATTATAGAAGTGAAAGTAGTAGTCATAGAATCATTTGAGCTGGAAGGGACCTTTAGAGGTCATCTAGTCCAACCCCCCTGCGGTGAGCAGGGACATCTCCAACTAGATAAGGTTGCTCAGAGCCCCATCCAGCCTGACCTTGAATGCCTCCAGGGATGGGGCTTCCACCACCTCTCTGGGCAACCTGTTCCAGTGCTTCACCACCCTCATTGTAAAAATTTTTTTCTTTAATGTCAAGTCTAAATCTACCCTCTTTAGTTTAAAACCATTACTCAAGATTGGCAGAAATTCAGAAGACTTTAAGGGAACGGTACATTCAGGTCTGTAGAACAGTGCTGAGGAGCTGGGAAGGGCGTTGTGGTCACCAGACACTCCTGCCTTCAAGGTCCTGAATACCCACACGAACATTTTGATGTGCCATAACATCAAGATGTCTATGAGAATTACTGTACCATGGAATCAAAAGTCAATTATCCTGAGATATCTCTTCTAAATGACAGCTGTATCAGAGGATCTAGAAATAGTAAATTATATGATAATTAATGACTGGATTGCCTGATGATTTCCATTATAAATTATTCCAAGGAAGTAACTATTTAAATCATGTATCTATTTATTATATGTTTGCTTATGACTTTAATAGGTAGTGACTGAAGTAATTTTTGGTTATTCGTAAGTAAGAATCAATGGGTGTTGAAGAATAATTGCTTACAGAGATACTGATCAACTATCTGAAGGCCTGGTAATAAACTATATTTCTTTACTCAAAGGTCTATTCAAATTTTTGAATGGAGCTCACACTTTTAAATATTTTGAACACCTTCAGCAGAACAGGATCCTGAAATATTTGATTTTCTTCAAAGTTACAAGCATGGTAACTTGCTACGGTTCAGGTGCTACATGCTTAACATTTGTTCACTTGAAAAGAGCTTGAATCCATGTAGCTGAAAGAGCTCTTTGAAAAGAAGTGAGATTTTTCAACAAAGGATCAAGTTTAACACTAGAGTGAATAGATATATTTTTACTGATTGTCATCTGAAGTGGTCCAAAAGTGGCCATGACCAAAGGGCTTTTTTTTTTAAAGATACCTTTTTAAAATTTTTTTATTTTTAAATTTCAAACTAATTCAAAGCTAATTTGAAATATTTTTTTTTTTTTGCCCCTTTCGGTAGAGACTGAAGTCGAAAACTGATGAGACTGATGTGGAGGGTTGTGTTCTGCCTATACCTAATGGAAACAAAACCAATTTGTACTTCTTAGCCAAATTATAAGCTCCTACAATATATTTGCCATGAAAAATCATCTTCATAGTTGAAAGCAGAGGCCCAAAATTGAATCAGTGAAGTGTTTTATTCTAATCGTAATGATCTAATCTAATCTAAATGTAAATAAAACATCAATCTGTCAATGCACCCAAAAACACTTTCAAAGAAAGTGGTGTGGAAATTCAGACCCCAAGAGCTGGCAAGTGGCTGCCCTGTGTTTGCTCCCAGCCAAACTCCGTGTCCTTCCCTCCACCCCCAGCCCACTTCAAACAGGGCGCAAACATAGTCTGCAAGTGCAAATGGTAGGAAAGCAATATTTTCCCCTTTTCATAGTCAGCATCATAGAGACACAAGATCACAGACGTTTCACAGTCAACTTTTGAGCAGAACTCATTCTGCAACCCCAGCATACAAGCCCAGGAGGAAAACCCTCTCTGTGTTTTTTCAATTTCTATGCCCAAACCCACGATTAATTTTCCTACTGTAAGACAGAAATGAACCACAGTCTTGAAAGTAAAATTTCAGACTACTCACTGCTACACCTTATTTTCAGTCAAAATGGCTGCGTAAAGTGCAGGTGTCCAGTATTCAGTTTAATCCTGTAGTAATTTTAGGATGTATTTAAGGTTTTGACTATTTTTAAACTGTAACATTTAAAAAGACGACAGTGACATTGCAGAGATACTAAATGCGGAGTGCTACTGGAGGTATAGCCCCAGGTGCTGGGAACAACTATCCTTCAAGGTTAAAGTATCTTTCCAGAATGCTGAAAGAGTATCCTAGGAAATCTTTTAAAAATAGTTGTTTGTAGAATTAAATTCTATGTTGATTGTGAGACAGAGAATGTTTATCTCACAGTAACAGAGTGTATAAATATAACATTTAGTACTCTAATTTTTAAAACCTCTGTTTCCGTTTTATTTTTGTTTTCTTTAGAATTATCTAACATTTGTATGTTTGGAGAGTTAATTTATGGATGCAAGATAGGTCTGAGATGTTTGTATTGGAGTGCAACATTCATAAAGTCATACTACTGCCAATATTTGCAATAAACTTCCTAAAACTCCTCACAGAAACAGCAATATATGCCCACCTTTATGAATTCTCTGTCCTGCTCTCTTTCAAGATGAATTTTTTTTTTTTAACTAGAAGTTTCTTCTTGGTTAAATGAAAGTAAGAATATATTCACCCCCATGTGAGGCAGACTTGCTCTGTGATCAGGCAGAGCATGCCAACATGCCAGCACAGGCAGAATGAGCCCACATCACTGTTCTATGTAAAACAATTTATTGAAAAAGCTAATAGTGTCAGGGAGTAAGCCAAAGTAAGTAAACAACTCCTCCCACAGAGTATATAGAAAGAACAAGGATATCTTATCGGTTCATGAACTCCCTGGAAAAATGCATTAAGAAAACCCCGAAACTCTTTCAGTTTGGCAGATCAAAGCCTAGAAGTCCCAAGTCACAGCCTGTCAGCTTTTTTTTTTGAAAATTAGCTTGAATCTCTCTTTTCCTCAGTAATTTCACAACTTTATTCATAATCCTGTTTGTATTTCTATACCCCACACTGCATTATTTATAACAACACATTATGAATTGTGAACAGTAATGCATAACTACATTTTACCTTATTTTCTACTTGCAATCTACTTTGGATGCAGTGAAAATGGCCATTTCCAGATAGCAAAACATAGACTAAGAGCAACAAAAACTCCTTTTAGCCTTCATCCAGTGATCAATCACTGTTCAAGAACAACCCTTGGAGCCCCTTACTTCCCACACCTGGTTTTGAGCTGGTGTTGCCTTACTGTATAGGGTTACTCACTTTTTTGCCAATGTCCAGTGGCTGATTTCAACAAGATCTGGTCAACAAGAGGTAGGACACCATTTCCAAATACAGGATACACCACTCACTTCCAAGATGGCTGCATTCCCAGCTTGCTGGCCAAGTCACTCCTATTTGTAATTTAGGGTTTTATTCAAGGGAGGAGCAAAACAGGTGAGAGGCTGGTAGTGAAGATGATGTCCTCCACCTGCTGTATTTGTGGTTTTTCTGAGTCTTTCTCTGAGAAAGAGAATAAATTGAAGGGAAAAAGGGAATTTTACTCATATGTGTGTGGTACATTGTGCCAGTTTCACAGTAGGTCTTGCATGCTTATTTTAGAGAATTTTTACAATGACGCTAAAGATGGTTGTGAGAGACAAAGCAGTATGGTAGGGATGCTCTTATAAATTTTGGCATATTTTTTCTTATTATAAACTACCTGAGGTTAAAGTCTGTTGTATTTATCACTGTGGTCAAACCTTGGTCCCCTGTAAGAGATGAGAAATAGAGGGAACTGACAGAAACCCCAGCCTATCATCATAAAGACATCCATAGGCTACACAGAAACACTGCTTCTCATTGTGATTAAGGACTATGCAATCAACAGTCAAACTCTTTCTTGTTCTCTCGGCTTTTTGCCTTACCCCTATCTCTCCACCAGCTGCCCTTCTGCATCCTGCTGTAATCACTTATCTCGTACTCTGCAACACTGACTGGTAGGAATACCTCCTTCCATCCTTCCAGAAGTTGAGTTACTGTGCTGGTTATGCACTCACCCACGAGGGTCTCCTGTAACATAGGAGCACATGTTCATCATACCCTAGCATTAACTGTGTGAAATAGTTAAAAGATATATTTTTCTGTCAGCACTGAGATGAATTTGGTGTTTTACTGTGCCACCGTACCACAAGAATTCACCTCCATTTACTTTCTTTACTTCAGTGCGGAAGGTACAGCGTTCATGTCATATTATGCAAACACTTTGTCTTTACAGGATATCTGAAAAGGCAAGGTTTCTTCTTCTGTGCATATGTCTTAGAGCGCAAACTACAACAATGCTGGGAAATATGCATGTAACTTAGAGACACTGAAATATTCTTTTGATGTCCTGAGCTGAAGCCAACATTTATGAATTGCTACATGGCAGAAAGGAGGCAGAACTGCAGTCAGCTGCAGCTCTCTGCAGCCCACGCCGTTCGTGTCATCTCACCCATCCACGCTCCTCTAGTAAAAGGGATCTTAATAAAGATTTTTATTCTGAATATCTCTACAGCTGTATAAACCTATAGCTGTGGAAGCACGATAGAGACAGCAAGCAGCCTTGGGACAATTACACTCGAAGTTATGGCGTATGGCTTAAACATTTTTTCACAAGACCTGTCAAACAATTACAGATTATTTCCTTATAAATAAATCTTCAAAATTTAGAAACTCTTACACAAAACCAGTATTCGAGCATTTTGTTCCATCAGATGCCTAAATTTATTCTTAGCAGTTTTGATTTTTATCTACTCATTGAATCAAGAAAATATGTCCAAAATTAATGCAACAGCAACAGTAAAAGACAGTCAAAAATGTTACTGAATAATGCCAAGCTGATTTACATGGTGAAAGTAATCATCTGTTAATGCAGATTGGTTTTAATTCTCTGCTTTCTTAATCTAATCCTTTTTTTTTCAACTGAAAACTGACGTAAGTGCTCAGGGTGCAGAACTGGAACTATCAGCATCATTCAGATACAAAGCCAAACCTCCAGAGTTTGTGGGAGATTTTGTGTGGGGTTTTTTTTTTTCTTACTGTGGTATGACTATGACTTGCCTTTCAGCTTAGAAGAAAAAGTATATGAGCTTTATGTTTCCCATTAGCAATGGGTACCTGACCTTCAAATAATGTGAAACTTTCTTTATTAAAATTGCATTCTACTTTGCATCCAGCTTTTCTGTGTGTGCCCCTCTGTGGTAATAAAACTGTAAAACTAAAGGTGTGACTTCTGTGCGCCTCATAGCTGCCGTACACAGCACAAAATGCCACCAGGGTTGCAGTCTCCCAGACTTCTCTGATGGTCGTATGCTTCCCAGAGAGGCTTGCCAGAAAGGTCTCAGAGGACCAGAGGATCTCCTCCACCCACGTCCTCAATGAAAGGCATCCATTTTAGGGTGCCAGCAGGACGCTAGCACTTCCTTAGCCCTGTCATGGCTGGGTGAAACTGGGCCCTCTTGTAGCCATCTGTGGATTTTAAAGTTTCTGCTGGTAACAGGCAAATGGTAAATGGGAAGAGTCATTATATCCATTCTGGATCTGGGCATCTAATTCTACTAATGTCATGATATACAAAGTATATCTTAAAGTAAATTAAAGCTTCTAAATAATTTGTGTACCTCAGATAATTTCTACTAAATCTCAGCAGAATTTGTGTTACACTAAATTACAGTAATTCAGTCCCTTTAGATTAAATACATTGATTCTACATAAACCAATGGAAGTACCGTCAAGGTATAAAATTGCATGCCCAGGCAAATGATTGTAATATTAGGCCTGAAAAAAAAGTATGATTTGAACAATGACAAATCTAAGTTTATGCTATATTTACATGAGTGTGCTGCATGCTTCATTGTCTGTACAATCAAAATGATAAATTGGTCACACACTTTGGAGAGCTATTTGAATAAGGAATCCCATATTGTTGTAAGTCTATCTTCATGGTCAGTGAATAATTTTATACTTACTGTTACACTAAAATTAAATCCTCTATAATATTGTAACTCTCAAGTGCAGGGATGTTGCTGTTGTTTATATTCCATGCTGACTGATTAACAGGATTAATTAATTTAACTGAAACTGTAAACTGATTTTATAGTTCAGATTGCAGATCGTTGCGTTCCTTACGGAGTGCTGTATACAACACAGTAGCATATAGTACTGGAAGTAATCAACTACAATACATACTCCCAGGTCATTGTACAATTCTTATTTTCTTGTTCATGTATTTCTGTCTGTTATTGACTCTATTTTAAGGCCTCTCAGTCACCTCTTAGCTCTGTTAGGAGCTATGATGCTGATTATGTGTTATGATTTTTTCCCAGAGCACATAAAATAGATAAAAGACTCCCCCACAGGACTTCAATTGACCTTGAATTTAACGAGTAGTGGCAAGAAGGGATTAGTCTGATAAGAAAGTTTTAATGAAATGGTCTAAATAGACTTCTTTGGGCCTGTATGTTGTAACACGACATTGAATTTGTAGTGTACCAACAATATATTAGCTGTTGTTTGTATCTCCTCCGTCTTGATGGAAGGATATATGGAGTTTGATACTTTTTTTTTTTAAAAAAAAAAACCAAACATTTTTTCAACAGTATAACTCTACTTATCACAGGAGAAGCTAAGCCCGAAAAATCTATATCAGATTAGCAATTGTAACACTCCACCTTTTTAAACTCTAATGGAGCCTCGAGGATTGAGAAATTGCTGAATATGTTACATTGCTGCTTTACATATATTTTAACAGTGTCAGCACCATTCCAGACTTAGACAAGCAGCAGAAGCCTTTGTTAGAATGGAACACTACTCTTCCTTGTGAACGAGTTCATTTTCTTTTGTTGCACAGTTTTCTTTCACGGAATTATTTGCACTGCTAAGCTGCAGGGTTTCTGTCAAAGAATACTGGCAGACCAAATAATTGTCTTTTTTGCATTTCTTAGTAGCTGACACATGCTCTTAGAATTCATTCCTTGCTCTGAAGGCCCAATACAAAACCATCTCAACTGGCACAAGCTCTTAAGCATTTATTAACCTTGAGGCACTTTCAAGCATAAGTTATTGCTGTTTATATTCAAGATATTAAAAATAATTTAGTAGACTGCCATAAACCATGGCAACATCCATCTGTCTCATGGTATCTCTACTCAAAACAGAACTGAAACAAAAAGAATTGCTTGATAATACCAGTTGCTTTAAAAAAATAACCCATAAGATGATTCTCTTAAGCCTGCTCTCTTTGCTGCAACTGTTTAAAACCAGCCTCTATTAGTTTTTCATTTTCACAGTAAAAACATCTTCTAAAAGCTTACTGTCAGAAAGAAGTACTTTCAGCAGGCTACATACTGATTCGTACTCCTATGAATCCCTCTTTAGTGGACTATTGATCCTATTTCTGAGCCGCATATGCAGCAATAGTGATAGTAAAGTATGTTCAGGCATTATTTATCTTCACATCTGATTAGCCATTGTGGTACTCAAAGCCTGACAGTCTTTAATCCTTAGCTACCTGAACAAGAAACAGCATGTATTAGACATGCTGTAAATGGTGATATAAATGCCGCAGGTGGTATGAACGTCTCCATTGATGAGGTGCTGAATTTAGGATTTTGGTATAAAAGATTTGATTAAGAGTTACTTGCTTATTTATAATTGTATTAAGTGGAAAAAGTAATTTTCTAGGGACTTTATTTGTCATTTTGTCATATTATGTTATCATTTAATAATTGAAATGTTTAGTAAAATAATAGCCTGTGTCAAAAGTTTAAGTCTGACTACAATAGATGATAACCTCAAATCTGCCTTGGTAATGAATCAGAATGACTTCTATGCATATAAATAAGACTCCGATGACTGCGTATGTTGCAAACACTGATTAAAAACATAATTAAAGCTAGCTGGAAAACCTGAGGTGGACTAATTTTAATCTTCAGATAGTCTGAACACACATCACAATGATAAAACAGGAAAAAAAAAAGAGGTAAGGAATAGAAGAGTTAAGGCCAAAGCAAGCCACCTTCTCCTTCCTCCTTTTACTAGTAACAAGGAAAGAGAGGGTCTCCTACTTTTTAAAGGCTATTTCCAAACTTTGTACAGATACTTTCAGGAAAAATCCATATTGTGAGAGTAAAGAACAGATGGAAAATAGGTGTAGCTGTTACTTAGGTGAGCACTGCTAGGCCTCAGAGCCACCTCCAAGGTATGTTCAACCTGTCTGTCCTCCTGCGGGGCTTCATAGCCACTTCAATGTAGACACCAAGGACAAGCTGAGGAGCTGATCTCTGCTGGTCCTCTCAGGTAACAGAGAAGGGGAGTTTCACGGAATGGTTTGGTTGGAAGAGACCTTAAAGACCATCCAGTTCCAACCCCCCTGCCATGGGCAGGGACACCTTCCACCAGACCAGGTTGCTCAAAGCCCCATCCAACCTGGCCTTCAACACTTCCAGGGTTGGACCTTCCACCGCTTCTCTGGGCAACCTGTTCCAGTACCTCACCACCCTCACTGGGAAGTATTTCTTCCTTATATCTAATCTAAATCTTCCCTCTTCCAGTTTAAAGCCATTGTCCCTTCTCCTGTCAGCCCATGCCCTTGTAAAAAGTCCCTCCCTAGCTTTCTTGTAGCCCCTTTAGGTACTGGAAGGCTGCTATAAGGTCTTCCCAGAACCTCCTCTTCCCCAGGCTGAACAACCCCAACTGTCTCAACCTGTCTTCATAGGAGAGGTGCTCCAGCCCTCTGATTATGTTCGAGGCCTCCTCTGGACTTGCTCCAACCGGTCCATGTCCTTCTTGTGCTGAGTACCCCAGAGCTGAAGGCAGTACTGCGTGGGGGGGTCTCACTAGAGCAGAGTAGAGGGGCAGAATCCCCTCCCTTGACCTGCTGGTCATGCTGCTTTTGATGCCTAGGACATGGTTGGCTTTCTGGGATTTGAGCATACGTGGCTGGGTCACATTGAGCTTCTCATCTGCCAGCACTCCCAAGTCCTTCTCCTCAGGGCTGTTCTCAGTCCATTCTCTGTCCAGCCTGTATTTGTGTTTGGGATTGCCCTGATCCATGTGCAGGACCTTGCACTTGGCCTTGTTGAACTTCATGAGGTTCACGTGAGCCCACCTCTCAAGCCTGTCACGGTCACTCTCCAGTGTGTCAACTGCACCACACAGCTTGGTCTCATCAGCAGACTTGCTGAGGGTGCACTCCATCCCACTGTCCATGTTACTGACAAAGATGTTAAACAGTGCCAGTCCCAATACTGACCCTTGAGGAACACCAGTCGTCACCGGTCTCGAGCCGTTAACCACAATTCTTTGAGTGCAACCATCCAGCCAATTCCTTATCCACCCAGTGGTCCATCTATCAAATCCATGTTTCTCCAATTTAGAGAGAAGGATGTTGTGCTGGACAGTGTCAAATGCTTTGCACAAGTCCAAGTAGTTGATGTCAGTTGCGCTTCCCTTATCCACCAACACTGTAACCTTGTTGTAGAAAGCCATCAAATTTGTGAGGCACGATTTACCATTAGTGAAGCCCTGTTGGCTGTCACCAATCACCTCCTTAGTTTCCATATGCCTTAGCATAGTTCCCAGGAGGATCTGCTCCATGATCTTGCCAGGCACAGAGGTGAGACTGAATGGTCTGTAGTTCCCTCAGTCTTCCTTTTTTCCCTTTTTAAAAATGGGGGTTATGTTTCCTCTTTTGCAGTCAACAGGAATTTCCCTGGACTGCCACGACTTCTCAAATATGACGGACAGTGGCTTAGCCACTTCATCCGCCAGTGCCCTCAGGACCTGCAGATGCATCTCATCAGGTCCCATGGACTTGTGCACCTTCAGGTTCCTTAGATGGTTTCAAATCTGATCTTCTACAATGGGCAGTTCTTCATACTCCCAGTCCCGGCCAGTTTTGATCTCCCTTCTGCCAACAGAAGGCATTTTGGCACCTGGGCTCCTAACCATCCCGAGCATTAGTCTGTGCCAGTGCGTCGCAGTGCTTCATTCTGTCTGCAGATACCAGCAGGCATTACTGCCTGTTGTCTTGGTAAAGGACTTATTTGTCTTACCCTCCACTTTTTTGTCTCTAGTCCCCGTAAGATCAGGTGACTCATTTTTCACATGTGAAAAGCTGAAAACCTGCAGTGCAATGTGCAGCAAATAGAGGAAAAAATACTGGTGCAAAGAGTTGCAAGTTGGTCCAGTCAGAACACCCTCCAACTGTGAGTCAGGATCTGTCTTTGTACTGAAAAGCCTGTGTGTTTGAACTGCAACCCCACAAGATTTGAAGACTGAGCAGGCGTCAGTACTCACACACAGTATTTCTCAGAAATCCAGTGACCTTCAAGCAAGTGAATTGGAAGAAATGACAACACCCAGCAGTTACTTCAATGAGCTTTGTATATGTGCTGAAAAAAGAGAGAGAAAACCTGCAATCTTCGTCGTGAGTTTGGTGAGAGAAAAGCCTCCACGGAAGAGGCAATGTTCAGCATTGCTTAGGGAGCACAGCAGCAAAGTCTCTGGTTTCAGTAAGCATTTGAGGAGAAGAGAATCTTGCCTGAGCCTCACAGTGACTTTCAGGGAGAGAAGAAGTGAGGCTGCTGGCTTTTACTTAGATTAAATTTCAGTTGTTACAGGGAGGAAATTTGGTGCTAATTATTTGAAAGCAATCTCTGCTGTAATCGAGTCTTTGTGAAAGCAAGAAGCTAATAATGTGCATAGCTCAGGCAAAAACCAGGCAGCCCTCCTCACATCTGCCAACCTGCATAGGGTGAGGGGGAGCTGCATGCCAGGGCAGCCACTTCATCACCGCCGTCCAGATCCCTACACCTGGCCAAACGCTCCCATCTTATGGCAGAGCAGTTCCCACCAAAACTCACCTTACTGCATCAACCTGCTCAGGGGAAAGGCAGTACCACTGCTTGATGCTGTGCCAGTAATGATTCTCCTCCGTCAGAGACTGGTTCTCATGCTTAGATTAGATAGTCATTGGTAAAATATTTACTGCAGATGACTAACATCAAGAATAACGGGAAGCAGGAAGCAGCTTCACATCCTTGGGAACACATTTAATGACTTGCAAAATATTCCATCATATTATCTCATTTTATGAGGCCATGAATCCCAGTAAACACAGTGACACTTGAGTGATACCTTTGCTCTCTAAGCTTGGCACGCAACAGTAATATTTTTCTCTTTCCCAGAGATGAAGATATCGCATCATTTGCCTTTGCACAAAACAAGATGAATCCTGAAGTGATTTTCCACACTGCAGGATGCAGACATCTGTTATCTCATTCTTACCTCTTCAGGGACACGTCCACTTCGATAAGAAGAATAATGCAGTTTGAAATGTGTGGGTACTATAATAAGTATAGTGGAAATAGTTATTTGCTGATCACAGCTCTTATCTTGGAGAAAAAGGATAACTGACTAAGCCTCTGAAGTACAATGCATAGTTTCAGTCAAGATGTTTTTTAACCCTTTATAAAGCTTCACATAATGAATCATTCACATAATTTTCACTACAATATTAAAGACATTAAACTAATTTTTGGTTAATAGTGCTCAATTGTAAAAGCATACAAAAATTTGGTCTAACGCCCGATTTCTGTTGTGTTCTTCTGCATTTGAATCTAGAGCTTGAAGTACATACCAAAGCATTATACACTTAAGGGAAAAATCACAGAATATTTCTACATCTTTTTAAATCTTGAATATTTCGTTAATCCTACATTCTCCTATTTTAGAGACCTAGGTCATATTTTGTGTTATGAGTCCAAACTGTACCTAAGCTATTTTATTCATATTTCAGACTATTGAATATCCTGGTTTAGCTGAGACTTGTAACCTAACATATATTTAGGTTACAAGGTTGGTAATGGAAATCACTATAGTTGACTGATCTCAAAAGAGCTATATTCAGTTGTGTACATTTAGAGCATTTCAGCTTAAAACATCACTTATTTAAGATTTTCTATTTCCTGCCTTCATTAGTGACTGAATACAAGATAAATATGCTAATTCTATAAAATGTGAGCCATCACCTGGGGCTGGATCCTGGCTAGTTAAACTGTCACATAGTGATGCTGAAGTTAATGCTATGCTGGCTGAGGTACCAGTCTTTCCCATGCTAGAAAGACCTGTTTCTACTACCCATGATTTAAATAAGAGCTGATTTTCTAATCATTCACCACTGAAAACCAGGGAACAATGAAGTAATTTCTACAATAGACTGGATGCATATGAAGCATGAAATATGTCCTAAAGAAAGAATCTAATTACTTAGAAAGATGCTCCTCCTAGAATGAATGCAGCACTGGCCAATTTCCATGTTGAGTTCAAAATCAGAGCCAACATTAATGTGCTAGGCATGCTTTTGTAACAAAAAATACTGTGCATGCAGAACAATTAGCTGTATCTTGGCACAGGTTTTTTAGTTGTTCTTTGTTTGTTTGTTTGTTTTTAAATAGTAGAAACTATCACACTTACATGTTAATTCCTTTTGCCAAGATTCAGGGTTTTTTTAAAAGTTTGTTTTAAAGAAGACAAGCTAATAAAAGCATAGTTATAACTTCAGTATGAAGTCATCCTGCTTTTTCCTGGGTCAAAAATGTCTGTCTGATGTCTTTAGAATACGAATGTCCAGAGAGGTACAGAGATACATGATAGTTTAACTATTTGACCTCAGGTACATAACACGTTTAAAACTCTCTTAAAAAGGAAATCTCAGGATTAAATAGTACACGAATACATTGTTTAGACAGAGAAGAGTAATTATATGTCACATTACTGGTAGAACTAAAACTCTCTGTGGTTGTACAAATGTCTGAAATATGGTATAGCAAATTCATGAGGACACGTCACTTTATCAACACTTATTTAAAATTCTTTGCCCAACACAGCTATGCTCTTGCTACCTATGAATAACGTGAATATTCCTAACCCACAACAATAAAATCTTTGTTCAATAATGTATAATGAGCTGTCATCAGTTGTTATGTGAAGCCTAGACATAAGGACACTAAGGTGATAGCAAAAAAAGTCAAATGGCTTTTTTTTTGGGCCAAACTCCAGGGAAGCAGAACTTCAAAAACTCTAGTATATCAGTAATATCTCTGGGAGACATCTGCCAGCTTCAGTGAAACCCAAGATTTGTGAATCTCACACAAGCCTGATGAAGACCTTCAGTTCGCTTAGGAGGAGGCAGACTAGTGTAAACGTGCACGTGTTGTCTCGGCAAAGCTATCCATCTGTCGCCTGTCCCTTTCCAGCTCTCTGCCCACCCAGCTCCCATATGCTCTATCCTCTTTCATATTTTCAGGCTGTTTTCCTTGCTCCTTTATTTTCTGCAGATTTTGTTTAAATTGCCATCTAGCCCCTTTTCATTCCCCATGCATATCCTATCCTCCCTTCCCTGAATTTCTTATATTTCCACCTGAATTACAGCTCAAGACTTGATGAAACTAGCTGTCTTCTGAGGTGCTTCTTGGGGCCTCCTGGATTTCAGCCCTCTTCAAACTGTTCTTCCCTTTGCCCTTCTGTCCTTTCTGTCCTTTCTCTTTGCTTTTCCCTGCTCTTTCCTCTGTCATCCTTTGGGCTTGGTTATCTTCAAACATTTCCTAATGGGAGAGAGTTTTGGCATGTTACCATTTAGTTCATTGTCCAGGAGACACATTTAACTCCTATGCAGTAAGGGCCAGACAGAGGAAATATTTGTTTCAGAAAGACTATTCCCCAAGATTGCTCTGCAGACTTGGACACTTGTGAGAAGATCACAGACTCATAAGGGTAGCAGCCGAGGAACTGCTCAGCTTGGCGGATAAGCATACAATTTCTAATACCACCTCAACTGAAAGACCCCAAATCATCCTTTCTTAAGTTCCTTTTTTGTCAACTTGTCTCAGTTTCATTCAGTAGCCAGCACCTTTTCCAAGAAATAGTGACCAAACAGCTATGGGAAGAAGATTGTTCTCAGCCTAACATTCCTCCTTTCCCTTTTTCTGGTGGAAGGACATTTCAAGTTGGTGGGTAATCTCATGCACACAGTCACATGTCCTTTCCCTCTCTGAAGAAGATTAAGATTTTATAATCTCTCTCTACATGATAGTTCTGTCTTGCAGCTTAGCGAGATTGAATCCAATTATTCACTGCTGGGTTTCCACAGCCAGGAGAAAGGTGTAAGTTAAACGGCAGAAGCATTATATATGTTCACCTCAAAACTAAGAAAATTTAACAGCTTCTATGGTCCCTTTATGGAGGTTTTCAGCGGTTGCATAGTGACATCTGGTATAGATTTAGAGAGACTGTGTTAATGCAAAAGAAAATAACACTTTATCTAGACAGATGTTACGACGAGTGTGAATTATTAGGCTAGTCTGTAATTTGTTTGGTATTCAATAAAATGTTCGTTGAGAAGCTTGCTCTTCCCACTCAGTAGTAAACTGGCACCAGACAAGTAACTTGTTTGACTTCCATGAAAAGAGAACTTTTAAAGGTATCCATCACAGACAAATGCCACTTGCAGGAGGCCACCAATTTCTTCAAAATTGCTTTCTTGCAACCTCCAATGTCTCCTCTTATTTAACCAAGCTTGGTCTATTCCATTAGGAGAACTTCTAAGTTGTCCTGTGCTTTTCCACAGGATAACCGTGAAGGGCAGCAGCCCTTCCATGGAGGCTTTGTGAGAAGCACTTGTAAGAAGTGTTCTTGAGAAGCAGATCTTTCTCCTAAGGAGACC
Source organism: Cariama cristata (assembly GCF_000690535.1). Lineage (NCBI taxonomy): Eukaryota > Metazoa > Chordata > Aves > Cariamiformes > Cariamidae > Cariama > Cariama cristata. The sequence continues at coordinate 91,505 of NW_009622683.1, forward strand.
TTCCAGGTAGACTCCATTACACAAATATCTGCTTATACATAGAAAGGTTTCTAAAGTGTCTCTGTAGCTTATATTTTAGAGAAGTATTCTCCCTTTCACTAATAAGAAACCACTAGAAATTAATTACAATTGTTTATGGGCCTAAGAAACAGTTCTTCACAAATACAAGTTCCTATAGTTCTGGGTAGCCAGAACCATGGTGTTGATTAACAGTAAGCTACTAATTAAAATCAGCCAATCTTAAAAACACTTCACCACAGGTGAAATAAGGTCTGCAGAAGAGAAATTCCACATAAAAGGATTTCAGGAAATATGCAATTCCAGACTAAATTGCCCAGGCAATGTGACTAGAGACATCTTTAAACCCTCCCTGTAACACCTTACTTGCCTTTCTGCTGCTTACTCTACCTGTTCTGTTACTCAATTGCTGTTCCTGATGTCAAACTCCAAGGAGTTATGTGCAGAAACTCCATTTTCAGCCACTATCAGAATATTAAAGGCAGCTAAAACAAAAAAATTGCTGTTTTGTTCGAGTGATTCTTGTGACTTAGATAACTCTGAAACAGAAATTATGCTGATGACCTAGTGCACATCACTGAATTCAAAGCAACTGTGCTAAACAGGTTTCACAAAAAGGTATTTTATTAAGTTGTAATATGAAATTTAATTTTCCCCTCTGCCTTGTGTAATGCTTCAATTTTTACATGATTTGTGGAACTTGTTCAATATATTCCTGCCCAGCAGTAGCTAGTGTGGACATTTATTAAAGAAGTTTTGAAATATGTCACAGGAATCTTAGATCAACTAGAATCTTTGTGTCATCAAAGGCAAAAATTTCTATTCACTGCACCACATACATTTAATGCAGCATGTGCTCCCTTCAGCATTTTGCCTCCTCTTAGCTAAATAAAGTCCCTGTCACTATAGGTTAAAGAATAAACCTCTGAGTATTTTACAAAATTGCCATTGTTCAGATTTACTATTGTGGAAGGTGGCAATTCCTATAGATAACAGAAATTTTGGAAAAAATCTATACATTTTCACCAGTTAGCATAATTTTTACAATGTAAATGGGCTTTAGGAAAGATTTGTTCTTTCATTCTAGGCAAATAATAATTAAAAAACTCTACCCCTTTCATCCTTTTATTCTCATAACTTATGTGGAATAGAATAAAAAATGATTAGCAATAGGGTTTTAAAAGCGAGCTATAGAATTAAATTGAAAAGTCAAACCCTGCTGGAGGTGTTCATAGGTAATTGAATATTAAAAATAATGTATTTCCATACTCTGCAGGAATGGGTCTGTTTCAGCTTCAAGTTCTCATTGGAACTATTTACATTTCCCTCTTCACCCAAAAAATGGGTGTACTGGATAGTCATGTGTTCTGGTTTCAGTCACCGGCTTTCCCTTGCAGCAAAACGTTGCTGAAACACTGTACCTGTCATGCATTGCACAGCATCAAATCAAATGATTTATGAGTATCTGACAGTGATCTGATGCTTCTAATTTGTCAATCAAATGTGCAAGCTGTGACAAAATTAGACATCTTTTGGGAAGTGGAAACGCGCCTGGGGAAGCTCAGTCTTATTTAGTTACTTCACGTATCCATCGATGCACCCAAAAAAACTGCAAGGCAAGTAGAAACATTCCTTCCTGACAGCCTATATACATTTATCTGAAGTCCTTGTACATGATCTTCATGGGTCCCTGCTCCGGGGGCTGCAGCGTGGTGTGAAACCTCGCAGGACTGGGGCTTCTCATCCTCAGCCTCAGGCTGTTTCTCCCCTTCTGCAGTTAGTAAATCCATATGCTGCTTTTCTCTTACACACCTAGAAAATTATTTTTCTTCTCCATCTTATTTTCAGAAAGAGCACAGAAAATGGCAAAATAGATCTTTTGCCTTTGTCCTGTTTTTCCAGCACTTTTCCTGTGCTCCCTGCGGTGCCTTTCCAGTATTGTAGCAATATGACACATTGCTTAAGTCGGACTCTTGATTACTGAAGTATTTCTTTCTCTTAACGAGAGAAATCAGGCATTTGTTTACCATAAGTCCTGCCTTATTAATTTCAGACTGTGGTAAATGTTTGCTCAGTGTTCCCTAACAGCTACTAACAGTAATAACACATACTCTTGGGGGATCACAATGTCTTGCTATTAAGGCGAATGTTCTTTTTCTGAAATACTGTTATTTACAAAGCTGCTATAGAGTTTCTGGAAACACAATTATGGCTTATTTCTGGTATTTCAAATGGCTGGACTCAGCATAATCACAGTCCCATTTCAACTCCAAAACTAAGTGGATTTCTCCTCGGCACTTCCCAGCTTACGGACTCACTAGTATGTAGCAATGCACATAAAACAGTACTCAATCCAATTTCTTTCAGACCAGCATGACATAGAGACAAATACATACAAAGAATTTGCATCACTGGAGAATCAAGTTGACTTTGAGTCAGGTGGACTAAGGCTCTGCCAGAAAAAAAATTGTAGGTTCTTAATCCTTTGAAGTTGTGGACTTTAACTTTTGTGCCTTGAACTTCCATGATTATCATGAGTCTTATGATAGTTAGTGCATTCTTTAAAGGTTCAATACACCCAAATTTCCCAAATTTTATTTCAGAGAAATAGAAATTTTACTGCTTGTATCTTCAGAGAAACATGATCATAAAGGCTAAGAAAACAGTCTTTTAAGAAAAACTGTATTACTTCTTTTTTTTAATCCTGTGATCTGGAAGGTGACAAGTCAGAATCGTGATTTCTGAAGAGCAGAAGCAGCTCATCCCTTGCAATCTGTTATCATGAAGACCACTAAAACTTCCAGATAGGCAGACTTCCTACTGTACCTGGAATTTGGGATTCCAAATCTAATAACAATAATTCCCTATTTCTTATGTTTCTTTTAAAAAAAGCAGAAATATACCAACTTCCTAGTATTGGTTTAGGTAGTGATTTAAGTTTTCTGATGAATAACTAGCTCAGGAAAAGACAGAGTTGCAAGAACACATTGATCCAAACAGTAATCAGAAGGCAGGCTCCTTCTTGAGAGGTAAATATCAGAAGATCCCTCAACACTCACTGTGGGCACACACACACACACTTCTGACAATATCTCTGTAAATCTGTCATCAGATCTTGTACCTTCTACTCCAACAGGATCTTGCCTTTAGTTCTAAAAAAATGCCACCACCTCCTCTAGTCCTTCCCACCACTTGGACCAGACTCTTTACACTTGGGCAATCTTTCTCCACTTGCTTCTTCCCCAACTCAAGGAACCTAACACCTGGCTCTTTATGTTTTCTGGACCTGTTCCGCCTTGGACCAAGAGCCTTTACACATGCTCCTTTTTAGCAGCATATCCACAGTGTCCTTCCACTTGACTGCTTTTTTCCACTGCCAAGCATCTTCCCTTCAGCCCTGCCGAATCCACATGAGCTGTATTAAGTAAAGATGGCATAGCAGTAACCACAGTGTAGGCAAACCCTCAGGATCAGGACTTATTTACAGCATTATCTACCTGATACCCAGATAATTGTAAAACACTGCAGTCATATCCTACATTTGTTCTGGTGGCTAATGAGCCAAAGAGTGCATCTAAGGTCAGACTGCAATCATGAGCCAAATCCAGCCATTGCTCGATGCTTGCCATATGGGAACCAAAACCTGATGTCTTTCACTGGTAGAAATTGCTGATGCTCTTTCTCTTTCTGCAGACTCCCCCTCTCTCCACACATTATTCCAGACAGCACTGCATGGGTACTGGAGTACATCTCCTGTTTTTAACAGTGTGAGGCACTTGGCTGGGAATTCTTCATGCTCTAATGTGTATTTGATCAAAAATTTAACTACCTCCTATAATTTAATTGTAAAATGAACACTTCCTGCTCCTGCAAATGATGTTTCCATGGAAACTGCTCATGGTACTCTTGCTACAAAATGAAGGGGGTTTATTAATGGGTCTTTCTATTTTTTTCTGAATTTAAAAAACAGCTCTAGCTCAGAGTCTTGAGGCTTCAGTATTTCTCATTTGTTGCAGAAAAATGTATTCAGAGAATGAGGTATATAAAACAAGCCATAGCACTATTATAGAGTATAGTAGCCTAAATTCTTGGCTCCGTAGAGCTTAAGCTGAGAAGGGGTAGTTGAGGTGGAATTACATTTTCTGTTTAACATTGTTCATGCAGAATGATGAAAGATACCTATTATGGGATGATACATTTGTGGTTTCAGAAGATGATTGTAGGCTGCATTGATCAGGGACATCTCGAGTATAGTTGGAGACTCCTGAAAACCAAGCAATTTATTTCATCAATGTCATCAATATAATCCTAATTGTAGGAAACTCTGCCCTGGACTCTCCTCAGAGACACTATTAGCATAAGGGAAGTATCCAAGATAACTTCCTAGCCTTATGGTCCAGCTGATAAGCAACTGGTATGCTTAGTAACACCTTCCTACAAATACGCATATGAACACTCAAACCACATGGCTGATCCTATTTTATCATGCCAAACTAAATCACATTGTGTCCGTAGACACTGGAAGTAAGTGGACTCTGAAACTTTCATACCACAAATTTCTTAGTCCTAGGCAGTGGAAGGAGAGGTACCAAATGAAAGATCCCATTGTAGGGAGAGCATGCAGAGAGGGTGAGCTCCAGCTGTGCTTAGAAATCACAAAAGGGAATTTCCATTAAAGAGGCACTGCTGGTAGCCTCGCCATTGCCAGGAGTGGGTGGAGGTTAGGCAGCAGGTAGCCTGCTCTTCAGCTTTCCCTGAGCAAGTCTTCTGGCATTTGGCCTCCAACTAGGAAAAGTCTAAAGTCAAGTCTCTCTCTTCTATCTGCTAACATGGAAAGATAGGGTGGTTTTCATGGTGCTCAGGCTTGTTCACAGCCAAGAAATCTGGCAAGTTTCCTCTATTCACTGACTTCTACTATATAAAGGAGACTTTCATACTCACCTAAAAAAACCCCAAACCGTCCGAGGTCCACACAAGGTGATCTCAGCTGTGGGTACTGGTCCCCACCTGAATGCTGCCTGTATATGTTTATGCTTAAACTGTGTCTCCAAGGTTTCATCTACAACTGCTAGAGTTAGAGACATGTTTTCTAAAAGGAAGACCATGAAAGGGCAGGAGCTATACAATGCTCATGACATCCTTGAAATTTATGTAGACTTCTAATTGGTAAGTTCTGGACAACGAGCAAAGAAAACCATGTGTGAAACTTGTTTTGCCAATATAATTTCACATCCAAGAGAGAATCAGCAAGGCCTTCTCCGGAAGTTACCCTAGTATTTAAAACAGAACTATATCTATGTTGCAGAATGCATACGTGACAATTTTACTTACTTTTCTGCTACTGAATGCAAAACAGTCTTCATCTTCCACTTCCTTTGCATTTTTGCTCTTAATTAGCAAGTCTAGAGAAGAGAAAGCATGTTAAAAGGAGTCAAAAGGAGGCAACTTTCTGATGATATAAGATGCCATGGCAGTTGTTAAAGAAATCCCAACACAACTTAGCTAATTATATCTAGAGGTCTCAATTTGTTACTTTTGATCTGGGATTATACAGTTTTCCTTCCTCTTGTTAATTGACTAGTTCAGAATGTCCTGAACATTATATCATCTGTGATACAACTGCCCTTGTTCCCTTTCATCTGTTTGCAGAACTCCATTTAGCAATACTAGCAAGAGTTAATGACAGCTGAAGTCTTGATATTTGTGAGTGAGAGTGACAAAGTCATCTTTGATGCTGGCTATCAGTCAGAGCAGCTTCTGCTGAAAAACAAGGCTTCCCCAGTTGGGCTTTACATTTTTTAGAAAATATTGAGGATAAGGTATCTCATGTTCTTTCTTGACTCTGATATCTGAATTCCACCAGGTAGCAAATGACTCACAATGGAAGAACTCCCGTAGTGTGCTGTTAGAATGAGTCTAAGGTTGCTAATGCTGGATGATCAGTACCAATGACTAGTGTCACCGGAATTAGATGACATGGGAAGAGCACCTTCAGATTTGCTGTACTTGTTATTATTTTCCAGTATGTTACCATCATGTTTTCCAAGGCCTTTCTTCTTAGATTGTCTCTTGGATGATGACACCACTATGAGGTGTTTGCCATGCAAACCAGTTTCAGGTTAATTCGTTATCAGAGGATCTGGAGAGATTAAGATCTATAGCACCTGTATCATTTGCTGTATATGAGAAAGTGTTGCTTGACTACTGGCACACAGTATCAAAAAGCATTGCCAAATTTCAGAAAATAATTTTTTTTCTTCTTATATTGATTCTATTTTATGGAACAATTATTTCAGCTTACCTTGCTGATTCAGAAATGAGGACTTCGCAGCACTTTGCCAATATCGCAGACTTTAGTAATACACTTGCTAGATGAGGAGTTTAAATAGCTTTCTTTCGGTCTGCTGGATTTTACAGCTTTCACGTCTGAAGAAAACTCCACACCTGTCTGAAAAAGCTATTTCTGTAACACTGTTCAACCCAGATAGTAGGAGAACTAGGATTTATAACCCAGCAAAGAGAGATTTAAAGCTGACCTTCCCTGCTGCTGACTTCAGACATTCACCTTTACTTCAATAAAACTCTACTCTTCTTCCTATACAATCCCTCCACTGGCAAGATGTAAAGACAGAACTTGTTTTCACTGTTACTAGGTATTGCCAGTCACTAGTGAAATGAAAAATTTTTAGACAGTATGTCCCATGTCCTCCCTGCCTTTGCATTGGCCATTCCCATGCTTACCACTCCATAGTGTCAGGAATGACAGGATTGAATACTCAGATAGGTCTCATGCTGACAATTAACTGTTATCTCCACCAGACATGCTTTGATAGGCCACCCACCAGCTATGGCACCAAAGTGGTTCTTTTCTGTGACCATTTACTGCAAAATGAAAAACAAATCCACTACTATCACTGCACAGAAAATAGTATTCAGATCCAGGTACAGGAATTTGATGGATGTCCAATTAATTTAGGATCTCCAGTTATTCTAGGAGTCTTTTAGGGGACCAGGCTGCAAGATCTGGCTGCAAGATCTATGCTTTCATGTGTTGCTTCTGTCATTATCTTAAAGTACAATGTCGTAACTTAGAGACTGACTAAAAGCTTCTAAAAGCCATTTTACAACGAACAAAGGAAAGAAAGGTTTGTAACTCTGTTTTACCTTAGCTGGACAACAGAACTCAATTAATTCTTATTTTCAGATTTTTTTGTATAGTATCATGGACCAATACACCTTGATTCGGTCTTACAGGACAGCAAAAACCACCCTCCTCACACCAATTCCACTACAGACAGCAAATACATTGTTAATGTAAGCAACCAGTTAATGCTTTCAGAGATGACTAGAGCCTGGATCCTCTCTGGGTCATTACACAGGCTACGGCGGCAATCGTTCTCCAAGACCTCAGCAATGCACATGGGATCCCTCCGAGAGGCCAGGTAACAAAGGGATGACTCTTCTCCTGAGCCAGCAGAAGCTGCCCCTGTGCTATTCCTTTAGGGCCAGGACACAAAAATAATAGTTTTCTGAAGCTCTAACTGTGGCAATCCTTACTCCTCTTGATGAGTAACTGTTTCATTCCGTCCTTCTTGCCCTTCTCTTTAGTAGTTATCCTGTTTCTTGCCTTGCTCTTTCCACCTTAACATCCTCATTTTTTCTTTGTTGAACTTGGATAAAGCATTAGGCAGATGTTATCCAAATATGCAGATGAAAATATGTTTAGGAATAATGCAGAGTTCCTTAAACTCTTTGTTCACTGTTAGGAATTTCCTTTTTCTTTTAACACTGTAATCACAATTAGCAATTCTGTAAATAGTACTTACAGCATCTGACTTCTCAAAAGGCAGCAAAAATAGCGAGAACAGTTTTAACAGCTTTGACAGAGATTTTATACCAACAAGGACTATAACAGAAGTATAGTTTTCACATCTAGAACAGAAGCTGAAAACAAGGATGGAGGCTCTGGACATACAAGCAGAGCATCATGGCTTTAGAGTCCATTAGGAGTGCTTCTGGCAGCAGCAATTGCTATCAGCTGTCTTACACCTAAATATTTTGTGATATATGGCCCATGTTGTTAAAATTACAGCACGGGTCTTCTTTAAAAAGCAAATCATCTATGACGTTTCAGTGAGATCCTTTTTACTCAAAGCCTTGCTACAAAGAAGGATTTTTAAAGCAGCTAAATAAAGTAGCCACCCCATTTTGTCTAATGCATGGATGATGTGACTCAGCTGTGCTGGCAACAGCTACCTTCTGAAGGCTGAGTCAATTTATAGCTTCATAAAGAGCAACTGATAATGACCCATGCGTATACATTCTGTTTCTGATATTTTATTGGTCAGTGTAGGTGTCTGAATGGTGATTTCCCACTGCCAGTTCCACTGAGTAATAGATTGAGAGTGGTTTAAATATTAAATATAGCTGGAAGATTTGTTTTCCACAAGCAGGGGAATCCCATTGTTTTAGCCCTTGCAGGGTTATTGTATTATGAATAATTGAAGAAACTGAATTGAAAGGTTAAGGCTCCAAGCAACTCTCCCACAGATCTGACAAGAGCTGGCTAAAAATAAATGGAAAAAAAAAAGTCACCCAAAGTTTGGCTATTTTTTTTCATTAACATTTAAAAATTGATATTATTCTCTAACACTATGATTATAGTGTACAATAAAAAAATCATGAAAGTTGATCTGGAGACATTCCACATACTGATGCCATCAAGATTTCCAATAGTCTGTTTAGTTTTCTGGCACAAATACTAGGAAGAGAAATTGTTCTGATCATAAAGGGCAGGGGTATGGGCACAGGGAGATTGGTGAAGCAAACTTTTGTAAGGACACAAAAAGCACCTCAGAGCAAGCCAGCTCTTCTATTGCAAATGCTGAAATGAACTGGATTAGAAATAGAGAATTCCAAACATTTCCTGATTAATTTGAAGCTGTTGGCTACATGCTTGAGTGTGTTTTCCCCAGTCTCAAATACAAGCCTGTGCTCGGAATTATTCCACTGTAAACAAGGATGTGTTTACAATACCTTTAAAGAAATGGATTCCATGTTTATCTGAAGAAAAACATGTTTATCTGAAGAGACCTGTTTTGTGCTTCAAGGAAATGTCAAACTACTGAAATACAAAAATGCAAAGGTAAGATGTCGCCTCTGTTGTACCACGTGTAAAATGGTTATGAAATGGAAACCACTGGTGGTCTGAGTTTGGCAATAGCTTATTTCCGACACTAAAGTGGCAAAAAGTCCTCTCCTTCTTGTGCCAGAGACCAAGGAGTTTAAAACTTTGAATCAGTGCTAAGAAAGCAAACACTTCTTGTTTAACTGTCATGAAGCAATGCAGATCAGGCCTAATTTCACTGTAAACAGATTTTATTCACTAGAATTGTGTTTTGTTTCTTCCAGCCAAGCTTCATTACTTACTAGAGGAAGAAAACAACATTGGCATACCAACCTTTTCTTTAAAATAGAGTCATGTTAAGAACACATTAAAGAAACCTAACATCCATAGGCACTCATCTTTAAGGAACAAACAGTCAGGTGTGTCAATATATCTTGTTTGTCCTGTTGGTGCTGAATTTTAAGAACAGGATGAGCTATGAACTAGACAGTACCATATACACCAAACCAGTTTCCAGTTAGAAACTTCTTATAAGGCACCATAGACATCACTAAGAAATTTTGAGCACTCTTAATAGGTCAGAGCTCAAAACATAAGGAAAGCACCATCCTGGAAGAAACCACAGGATCTCAGTTTGCATAGGTTTGCTTTTTTCTTTTAAAGCTGTTTGCTTTTGGCTTTTTGTGCATGAATGAACTATTTACATAAATAATCATTGCTGTTGTCACCTAATGCTAGGTCTTAAACTCTTAACTTGCATTCATTTTCAGCATTTGATAAGGTTCTCGTAGTCCTCTGAGGAGTATTGAGGCCAAGTAAAGCTTCATCCATAAAAATTAAATTATGTTGCTCTGGTCAACTACAAAACACCCACCTTCACGTCTTTCTACCAACAGAATCTTTTCTTTAAAAATGCAAAGACTGTTCCCATAATATTCTCCATGTAGAAAAATTCTTGTAGTACTCACAGTAGTATATGGCGATTTCAACTGCATACAACAACTGGTAAAATTCAGGAAACTATAGAGGAATTAGAATAGACTGTCAGACTGTCACACACAATTTAAACTGAAAGGAAAATTAAAGCAGGCAAACTTTTTTTTTTTTTACACTAAAAAAACAGAGAATAATGCTCTTGTACAAGACCCTTCCTGTCCACAGTGGGTTTACAACTGGGTTCACTAACCCAGGTTGTCCTTTCTGATTTTGTGGAATAATCAGAAACACTACGATGAGAAATCAACAGCATCTCAAATAGAATCATTCTTCCACCACTTCTGCCTTTCTGGGACAGTTTGTGCAGTCATTTTTCTTTTTCTATTTTGGAACAAGCCTAGGCAGCTCTAGCAGAATGAACCTGCATCTCAGGACATCCCTGCACTGCCTGGCTCTTCCACAGCCACTCCTGTGAATTTGATTCCCCCTATACATTTGTCAATGGAGGGAAGCAGATGGGCTGCATTTACAGAGCACCTCTGTTTTTCTCTGGGTGAACTCCAGAGTACTTCAGAGATTTAACATACATCAGCAGACAAACAACCTCAGGCTATAAGAGCAAATGAGCATTACTGAATACGGTTCTATCAATTTCAGTTAATATACTGAACTCACACAAATAATTTGCTGTGATGCTGTGTGATGAGAGCTAGGGAGTAGCTCAGGCAGGGAACAATTCTGTTTGAATAACAACTGTCTTCTTTCCCTCTTAATCTCTGGAAAAATTGATGAAGTAGGCCCTGCAGGCAAACCATGGGTGATGTGGTGCCCATGAGCCTGACAGGATGCCATTAAGCTAACTCTTTGCATTAATGTTAGCTTGAGCCAATGAATCTGTTGTTTTGTTTAGTTGTATGAACTGTTTTTCACATGACAGCTCTTGGATGCTGAGATTAATTGATAGATTATTATGTGTCCTCACAGCTTCAAACTATTAACCTTGAGTAGCCTTTTACAGTTAATCTCAGCTGAAAAGGAATATTGCACTAAACATTGAGAAAAATAAATTTTTTCTTTCTTCCCTAGAAGCATTTATCAGACACTAAATTAGAAAAGAATTATAGTCAAAGGATGTTTTCCTAGAGTTACAACCTTTTTTCCTTCCAATTCCTTTTACAGGCAAAGATGACCAAGTTGTGGCTAGCTTAATTTTTACCGAGACAGAGATTGTAGGGGATACAGCAACTGTAGAAACATAAACTAACTATTCACACACTAAATATCGCTCTGCTGTTAGACCACTGACTGCTGGCACATCCTGTGCTTTCTTCCACAGGTTGGTCCCCAGCATGGGAATGTAACAAGGTCATGAAAGGCCCCACATAGGAACAGCCATAAACTAAGTGTTCACGCATACTGCCTAAATATCGCTCTGCTGTTAGACCACTGACTGCTGGCACATCCTGTGCTTTCTTCCACAGGTTGGTCCCCAGCATGGGAATGTAACAAGGTCATGAAAGGCCCCACATAGGAACAGCCACAGAAATGCAGCTTTTGCTGCGCGGATCAGCGCACAGTCACAAACAGCAGAGAGGGAAACCAAGTGGTTTCACCCTTCATCACAGGGAGAGGGAAGATCAAAGAAAAGCCGCTCTGTGAGCTTAATGGTTTCCTCTTGCCCAGTGCTTTTACCCAAATATGCAGCATGGAAAGGAAAGACCTCAGGAACACTAGCTTGGTGCATTTTCTGTTTGTTTTGATATAGGAACCGAGCTATTATAATGTTTCTAATAACAATTTTTGTATGGCATCTGCTAATTGAGTCTTAGAGTCTGTAAAAATACACTGTGTGTGCCTGCTGTAGGTCTCAGGTGTTCCCCACCAGGGAGTCAGGAGACCAAGTGCTGCTAGAAGCAGGAGCAAACCTCACCAGGCTCCCCAGCACTGTGCTGCAGGGAGCTCCCTCACTTGAATTCTGCTGCCGGGTTGGAGTTTGCTTTTGTGCCTGCTCTTTCGTGCCTTCTTTCCCTGCTTGGGAGTCACCCTCTTTTCAGGCACTGAAAAAATCATCCTTGTCAGGAAAAGTGCTGATCCTTCCTTTTCTGCCTAGCATGATCGTAACTATACCTATTACATATAGCATTATTTGTACAGGAGAGCAGAAAAATGTGCTTTTAAAAACCACGGTTTTAACTTTGAGAATTAAAGACAGGAACAAGCTTTGAGCAGGCTATCTGCCTCAAGCGTTCGGGGTGACAATTTCCCACCAGCGCCTTCCTCCAGACACCACCTGGTCAGGCAGTACTGAACAAGGTCTGAGCGTTTCTTGCTAGACAATACACTGCATTGTTTTCCCAGTTATGCTGTTCCTTACCATAGTGAGGCAGATGCTTTACTTATATAGGAAAAAGGATTCTGTAAGATAACCTTCCTTCCTTTTATAGCTTTCTTTGAGCTATGCATGGGATTTGTCACAAAACCTCCTTCTTTCTCAAGTCTTCTCTGTGAGCACAGTCTTTTTCTTCAGCCAGGTATTTCTTTTCTGTTTTCTTTGCTTCCTCTGAATTTCTTACTGAGCTGTTTGGAGACACCATAACTCAGATATTTATAGAGTCACCTTAGACCTTACATTATCTTTCCCAAGCCAGTGGAATTACTGGCTCTAAAAACAAGTCAAAAAATATTCTCCTTTTGATTCTATGAAATGCCAACAGATAATTTCTAAATATGTGACTCTTACAATAAAAGTAGTTACTTTTTTTTGATACAAAATACAAAATTTGACTTTTAGTGCCATGGAAGAGCAGGTAGGGATCCGGTCGTGGTTTTCTTGCTGTTCTTCAAGACTGTAGCTGCAGTCCTGGTATTTTTGACACTTGGTATTCTTACCATCAAAAACAAATTCTCGGGAAGCTGTTTTTAACTGAGAATGCATCCTGCAGAACAAATAATAGTTCAGGCAAACATTCATACTGCCCAATAACCTGCTCTAGCACACCTCAAGAACAAAAAGAGAAGTTCCTCATAAAGCTTGCATGTAAGTTATGTGACAAGCATGGGTGAGAGGACATAAAGAGGTGATTTAACCACAGCTTCTTCTCCCTAGGAACTCAAAGCACTTCATAAAGAGAGAGAAGTACTATTTCAGAGTTGCAAAGCAAGAGAAAATTAAGTGTTTTGTCCATAATCTCGTAAGTCAGTGATGGAAACAAAGAGACCTCAGGTTTCAAGGAATGCCTTCCTTGAGAAAGAGCCAGAGGACTGAAGGCGGTGGTCTCTAGCTGCTTGCCTACGATTGCCTCAAGACCTTGGAGTTGCATCTTTACCCTCTGCCTACACGTCAGTGCTTCCTATAAGTTTATTTTGTGTAAAAATACTTTCTGTTCTTCAGTGCTTTATAGATGAGTCTGGATGATTTTTAGTGTCTGCCCTTCTGTACCTATGAATTACGTGCAAGTCTCATAGGCAAAATGGACTGACAAGGAAATGCTGTCTGTGAGACTGTCTACAAATTTAACCAGATACCATACGCCCATTTCCAGTTTTAACTGGATACCTACCAACAAAGAACACCCTGCTTATCAATGCATTCATAAAAGTTATGGACCGTTTATTTGAAAGTAAAAAATTCAGCGAACAACAGCTCAAATCTGGCAATGAGAGGAGAAGAGCAGAAATCACCTGGGAATAATATTCCAAGAAAGGAGCACAAGGATGGGACGCAGTCTTCTCAGTGCCAGGCAACATTTAAGGACCCATCAAATAATATGCAAAATTATTTTTTAGCATATCCATTCATGAGTGTGGAGCCTCAGATGTAGTCAAAATATTCTGAACCTGAAAAACAAGTGTGCAAAAATACAGCAGTATCATTTTAGTCTAAAGTTGAAAGCTATTTTTGGAAAATGTGGCTTCCTAGAAGGAGGCCAAATTTCACAGGAATAGGCCAACTGAGTAAAAGTAAATTAGCTTTGTCAGGCTGGTTTCCTTGTGGGAAGATTTTAGTTTTAAGATGTGTAACTCAGCAATCAGAGGTGTTTCTTTGTAAAACCAGCAATGGTAAAATCCTTGCATGTGGACCACTGGGACAGTTTTGAAAAGCAGAAAATTTTTCTCTCTTTATTAGGGGCTACATTTTCTTTGAACTAACAGCAAAAAGAAAAATGGATCTCTGAACTGACTGTGATACAATCAGAACCAGTTTGCATACTGTATCCAAACTGGCTTAGAACCTCATTTATGAAAGTGCTGTTGATGCTTTCACCTGAAGAATGAATAACCTTTGTACTACAACTCCCACTAGATAATATAAGAGAAATGCATACAGTGTCAGCACAATTCTGAGGACTCTCTTGAAGAGTTTGTCTCTGCAGGGGCTGAGAGGGCACAAAAATTACTGATCAAGAAATGACATCAGAATACATTTAAAAGAAAAAGGAAAAAGATCAATTGATCCACAGTCAATTTTTTAGTGGTTTGAGAAAGCTGATGAGGTCTTTAACTGCGATAGAATGAATAATGTAAATACATTAGAGAAATATCTTTTTCTTGTTTAGTAAGATCTAGAGATGACGACTTGCAGAATTTTTCACATAGCTAGTTACTGACTCCAAGTTGCCATAATGCTCTTTAAATGCAATTTGCTTAACTTGTGTGAATAGGGTGATGCAGCAGGAGGGGTTAAATTCAAGGATCTGGTTAACTGGACCCAACTTCCCCGCTGTAATCACCTGGGCTGTATGGTTTGTGCCCAGGCAGTGCAGAGAGAAGGTAGCTGGTTTTGCTCGCATATACGTGGGTAATTCCATCTGGCACTCTGAATTTCTGCAATAGCTCAGCTTTCACAGCACCATCTGCACTGAAACATTTCTAGGAATGGGTGGCATTTTGGGACTACTTGGCATCCCTTTGTCCTCCCCCGTTCAAAAACTAGATGCTATTTTAGGAGGAGAAGCTCAGCTAATGAAGGTTTTCCCAGCCTACTACACTAAAAACACCTTGCTGTTCATGCTTCTGAGCTGCAAGTAGGTTAAATCAAGTACTCCTGAGTGCTGGTCAACTACATGGCTTGAATCCATAGGATGGGTGCTTTCAGAGACCGTGACAGCTTTTTCAGGTCTTCCTGAAAAGTGAAAGGTTGCTGAATTCAGGAGATAAGAAGGTCAGATGCAGAGAGTGTTATTCTATTGTTTTTACAGAAGTATTCTGTTCCTGTTAAAGAAAAATGAAAAATGTGTCCTGAGGAGATTGTTACCAACAGTACATCAGTACCTGTTTGTCTGTACTGCCATCAAAACGTACCCAGAAGGTGTACGGCAGGCACAGTTACCATCGTGTCAGATGCACCCTGGAGAGGTAAAATGGCAGACACTCCACTGCCCAGATGCCAACACGTCCCCCATGCCGTTCATAAGCTGGGGGTCCTCAGGGCACTGTCAGTGAGGCAGTGGGCAGCTCTTCTCACTGGATGGAAACATCATGGTGGTTTCCTAACCTTGGTCCTAGGTGCTGCTGGTCATTGGCTGACCAGAATGACACATGAAGCTTTTTTACTTATATTTGACCAGGTGGTTTGCTGCATCCATTTTTGGTGTACCTGTTTATGTTGCATTTTTAAAATTTAAAATAACTCACGTGTAAGCTTTTCGTATGAAGGTACCTGGTGCTGTTGGTTTACAAACAACTTAAAATTGCATAAAAAAATCTTTCTGACTGCAGATAGTTAAGCCTTTAAATTATGCTTCAAATCAAGAAAATGTACGCTGAAGAAGTATATATTAATTACAGGAGAAGTCTACATACCACTACAAATGGACCACACAGCTTGTCTGATAACTGGAGAGCATAGTTTCTAACTGTGTGTAAACAGGGCTAATGTGAGTGTGTGTCAGCGTATGACAGCATTGGGTTTTACACATTCAAAATTAAGCCCCTAGTAAACCAAAGCAAAAATATAAAGGTAGCAAAACTTATTAAGAACTGAAAAATATCATTTTTTTAAAGCACACTTACTATCATGATGTAGAAATGGCACATATGGCTCTTGCATGTGGGTAAATTGCAACAGGTCTGACGAACATTTCAAATCCCGCTCTCTACTCCATTAAACCCATTTTATGCACATGTAACACCATTATTGTTAATAATGAATAGTAAATAGGCAAATCCATTTGAAAACAACCTGTTGATGAAAATGAGTGCAAGTCATGCAGTTAATAACCTCATTACAAATAAAACTACTTCAAAGGAAGAGTAGGATTCTATTAAAGAGTTTTGCTGTGGTGATCTCTATCACAGTTGTACCTTGACATCCCTGCTAAATGCTGTAGGTATAAAATCAGAACCCCTGCTTCAGGAGGTATGCAACCTAAGGAGGAGGATGGAGCAAAGATTCATGGCAGCAAGCTGACTTGACTGAAAATGCACTGACCACAAAGCCACCAGAGACCAGGAGGCAAAGGAAGCGAGCACATGCAGCGGGATTTGAGTGGGGAAGTTTTAATTGTTGCTCTTCATTTGCAGCCTTTCAGTTTTATAATAATAAGGCGATTAGCTGTTTACTCACAGACAGGATGCCCATAATTGTGACATGCTAGATTCACTTAAAAAATTGAGTCAATCTAACAGTCATAAAGGACATACAGTTTGCTTTGGCTTAATCAGCATATCTGGAATTTCCTCAGTAAATATTATAATGCTACAATTCTATCTGCATTAACGTACAAAATAATAGCTCCGTCAACAAAGGAGAATGTGAAATACTCCAACACACAAAAATTAATAAGACTTCTAGATGGGAGTATGAAGTCTATTGAACAGGCTGCTAATGTATTTGGATCTAATTCAGAGATATTCATTATCTCTGGGCAGACAACAGTGAACTACATTTAAACTAATTTTTATTTCACAAACAGTAAAATATTATGGAAAGATAGCAAAATTCGATCATTTAGACTAGTATTCCAGATAAGTCTCTCAAAGGCAAAGAGCATTTATAAAGCATTTTCTTTTGGCAAGATGTTAATTTTAAGTTAAATTAATTTACTTGAATGCTTGAAAGATAGCTGAATGAGGTGATCAGGAGGAGACCCAATAACATGCAAGTGTCTTGGAAATGAGAAAAGAGCCTGCAAATCACAACTGCTCAGGTACAGGTTTAGATTAAGTGCAAGAGGAGAGGGAATCCACCACACAGGAACATCTGTGAAGTGCACAGGGATTCGCCACCCTCTCAAAGGACAGAGGAAGGTGAATGGCAGTTTTTTTCCTATTTTCTCTTCCATTCTGTTACTATATTCCCCTTCTGCCTCACAGTCACACTTCAGCAGTATAAAAGGTGAAAATCCATTAATTCACCATGCACCTTCACCCAGGCTTGTGGTTTGAATTTTTGTTTATTTTTTAGATTCTGCTCTCCCTCCACTGTTCTAGATATGTGATTTCTGTTCTGATTCAGTATCTCCACAGCACATCTACTCTTTTCTTCAGTTGATCTCTCTACCACACACCAATCAAAAAAAGACCTGACATAAATCTAACAGAGTGAACAAGAATCTACTGTGTCTGAGAGAGTTCATCCATTTGACCTGAAGCTAAACCAGTAGTATAGCATTTGGGTTTGGGTTGTTTCTAACTAAAAAGAAGAAAACCTGCCGGAAAAGGGACAGGAAAATTTCTTTGCGCTTCAGAAACCACTGACTGAAATGTATTCTGAGTAGCGCTAGAAGACTTTCTTAAATGAATGATTTGCTCCGATTACATATCCTCTCCATAAAGATGTTGTTTTCAGAATATCAGCTTAAGAATTTAAAGACCCATTTTATCTTTTCTCCACAGAAGTAAAAAAAAACCCCAACATTTTCTTACAATGCATGAAGATTTATTATGACCACTATGCAAGCAAGGTAATTGCTTTTGCTTTATTCACGTGAAAATAGGGAATTTACTTATATTTTCTTAGAAGGATGTTGGTTTCTGTAATGACCAAATCATCCCAGTTTTGCAATATCTTTCTGGAAGCTCTACTTTTTTTAATACAACCTGTTTAACACTTTCATTCATATCACAGGAGAATAATCCTGTATTAGTCTTTATATTAGCTTCAAGATAATCTGTTCAAAATGTAGGATCTGAAAGGACATGAATCTAATTTTATATTTTCAAAATTTATTATGTTGTCACTTCTCTAACAGACAACAAAAGCACTCAAGAGCAGGTTCCCTTAACAACCTCAGTAAAGAAAGGCTTTAACTAACTTGAGAGCTGCAGGAAAGGTAACACAGCAGGTCACAGACACCCCTGGTCTCCAGATTTACTTATTTATTTATGCATTCTAAGTTAGAAGAAACAACTAGGTGGGCAGCTATTTTTTTATTTAAGCCTGACAAATAAGAAGGAAACGCCTCAGGTCGTAAAGGCAGAATGTACTTTGGATGAAATACACCGTGAGCAATAACACTCAATGCCAGGGAAGGAAATAAGGGTAGGGTGAGGAGGCGAGGTGGTGGCACTCCTGCAGAGGTGGAGGAAAGGAACGCGGAAGCCATGGGCTGCTGCAGAGGGACAAAGGCCCCTTAGGCAGTCAGACCAGCTCCTCCGCTGAGGGAGCCCTCAGCAAGCTCATCATGGATGACGAGGAGAAGGCTGACTTGCCCTTTTACATGAGTGTTCACAAAATTTGTCACCAGCCGCTCAACGCAATTAATATCAGCAGGTAGGTAGAAAGCAGGGCAGAAGAGTTAAAGGACATGACAGAGAATGGGTAAATTGACTGTATTAAAGTCAGTGGGGCATGCTGAAATGTATCCTAAAGCCAAAGGAATCTCTTCTGAATCAGTAGTCTTGAGAAGTCACGGAAAGCTGGTGAAAGGCAAGCACTGTACTTTCCTTAATGTAGGAAGGGTCCAGGGAATCATATATCAGCTTACTTCATACCCTGAAAGATGCCAGAGAAAATTTAAATAATCAATTAAGTACCTAAAGGATAGCAAGGTGACAGAGTAGACATAGCAGTTTTCATGCATATCAAAAATAGTTAAAAAGGGTATGGTGGTTAACTATTCTCCAAGGTTGCTGAGGGTGAAACAAAGAATAATTGGTTTGTTTCACAGCAGGGAAAGGTTAGAGGCTAGACTGGAGTTTAGAGCAACTTTTACTTAATAACAAGGGTGGGAAAATTCTACAAGAGTGCCTACAAAGGTTATGAAAATTAAGCTAAAGGTTTTCAGTAGCATGTCAGGTAAATATGTGCTAAAGTGCATTTCAATGTGACCTCTCCTACCTCAGAGCAAGAAGATGAAATCACAAAACATGAGATATCTTCCAGCTCTTTATTTCTCAAATTCTGTGTTTCATATATTTTAGGAGGGTATTTTCCTCACAGTTTACAATACATCTATATTTTCCTTATAGATTTTCATATACTGTTTTCAAAGGCAGTCCCAGATATCTATCATAACTCTTGTCAGCTTAGAACTTTATGGGAACCTTCAAGGTACTCAATGACTGTAAGATCTCAGCTCATCATTCATAAGGTTTTATGAGAATACTAGTTTTCACTTAAAAAAAAAGGGAGAGGGTACAGCTCCCCTCAAACTTTATAGTCCTTGCAGCTATAGAGAAAATCTTGCCTATGTGACCAAAGTGTAATCTAAGGCTCAGAAATCGAAGAGAACGAGATTTACTTTTTCTAACACTGTTTTTCAAAAGCTTGATGAATTATTTTTGCAGTGTTCAGGACTGGATGTGAGACAAAAGGCAATAGATATTTTCTTCTAGTATCAAAAAGAATTTCAATTGAAAAATGCCAGGTTTAAATTTACTTCACTTTGTTGGGTTTTGAAGCATGCTATTCTTTATCTTACATCCTTTAAGGAATTTAGTATGGTTTTCATCAGCAAGAATAGATGCAACAAAGTAACAGGGACTTATTAAGCATGCAACTCAGGTCTTAGGCTCCTAATGAGCTACTTTTGCAACACTGAAAGAAAAGAAATAACACAAAAACTTTTAATTAGGCCTCCTCTTCCAGGTCTCCCTGGACTACCCTTTGTCACTTTGAACAGACTTACATGAGAGCATGTAGCATAACACAGATCTACTCCAAACACAAGCAATCACTTTTTTTAAACCATTATCCATATATAAACCCAGAATAGCTGGAAATTGTGCCAGAATGTATCCTGTTGATTTACCACAGCATGACTGGAAAGAGTATGATGCTCTTGACATACTGCATGGATAAGTTTTACATGTTCCTCCCACCCTGACAGGCATATTTCATATCTCATACATAACAGGAGAATCATGCTGTCCTATGCTGTTACCATAGTTATATCACTATGTGCTGGCTACTGCTCAACATACGTGTGTTTTCTGGGTTCATTAAAGTGAAAAAACACTAAAATGCCACCTTTTCTGTATTTCTCTTACAACGATTTTCACTTATTACATCACAGTGATGTATTTTCCTGTGTGGGTTTTTTTTCCCCCCATTTAAATTGTAAGTATTTGAGTTTTGATCTTTCAATACCTAAGCCTAGAGTTACAAAAAAACAGCCTCCTACTGCACTGACCTTGTTTTGCATCTGCATCTACATGTGCAATTTTAATCATTTGATCTAAACCCAGAAATTCTCCTAAAGATCACTTGTTTACTCTCTTGTGTAGGTATGCCTCCTGAACATGAATACAAATTATGCAGAATCTGACTTTACAAATAATTGATAACAAAATATTTGGACACATGATCATCTTCAGCATGAGCATACCACTGCATGCCTGATGTCCAGCATTTTGCAGAACTATGACCCGATGAGTGTTATAAATGATAAGATTTGTATCTGCGATTAACCATTGCCATAAGAAAAAAACCATCAAAACAAAACAGGCATGGATTTAACAAGCCTAAAGTAGATCTGTGAGCTGAAGGAAGATGGGCAGAAACATCTTGAAAGAATGAGGTTCAGTTCTTATATTTATAAAGTGTCCTCTGTCAGACTCCATGTGATTTGTCAGATGTAGGACTAAAACAGTTTTAATTCAACTCTTATTCTGGAGAACTTGAACTGTGAAGCAGGAATCAACATGACATCCATCTAAGAGAGAGTGTTAGAGTCATGCAAGCACAGGAATATACTTTATGTATAATAAAATCTGTAACCCATGCAATGCTTTTTAGGCAGTTTGATTATTATTTGCTGTGATACTCCTAGAAAAATGTTAGTCTGAAAAATAGACTTAATTGTGCACTTCAGACTGGGAAGTGAACATGAACTGCATTATTTTCCTTTTTAATTTCAACGTACTATGGGATAGTGTTGTTTTAAACATTGTTTTGTAGGAGAGAATATTTTCATATTATATGTGGGTGAATTAATGAAGTGTTCTCTGACAACTAGATTGGGAGAAGATTAATTAAGAGCATTTTTTATTTGCACCATACCAATCCCTCAGAAGCAATAACATTATATTAATTCTGTGAGTACAGTTAAACTCTATCATCATCACTGTCTTTCAAACACGATATTTTCCCTTCAGACAAGGAATAAAAGCAAGGTATGTTGGTTACTTGATCTCCACTGAACTTTCTGCATGCTCTCCACTCCTGGTTCTCTTTTTAAGACTATTACCTTCATCAATTCTTCATCAAATGATATAGAAAGACTATTTGACTTTGAGAAAGGAAGCAATGAAGACAGATGCTTTTTCCTCTTAACTTTGAAATCAGTATTTTTAAGTGTTCTAGCCATTTTGGAAAAGTAGGGCTCCTACAGCAAAATATTGGTACCTGAGAAGTATCGTGCAAACTGAGAGGAAGAGGCTGTATGCTTAGTAACTCACCAGCTTTCATAACACTGCAATGAGTTTGAAGGACTGCTGAACTAATCAATTGCTGCATGTAAGGGTCTCAGAGGAACAGCTGCACAAATAGATCGGACATTATAGAGATCACAGGTGCTGGGATTTTAGGTCAATGATCTGTGCAAGCATAAACATTTAAGGCCAGCGTCTCACATAACACACTCTCAGACAGCATGGAAACAGGCTTACCACAGTCATTTTAGCCATTTCTTACCCTAACAACCTGTACTTTCTAGAAGTCTTATCTGCAGAGCCAGAGCGTAACGCTAGCAAATCTCTCTAAAAATCAATTAGGTTAGATCCCAATACTGGAAGAATTATTTGTGTAGAAAAGTAACAACTGTAAGAACAGGAAGCATATTATTGAATACCTTCTCCTTTCTATTTTTCAACTGTGAAAACGCCCTATATAAGAAGGGACGTATCATGAAACTGTAAAAAACACAAGATAGCAGGTAAATACTCTTTGGCGGTATATTTCTGCTACGTGTCATGGAAATGCACCTCTTCTATGTTTAACATCAGTGAGCATCTCATGTTAAATGATGAAACTAATTAAGAAATTATGATTTCTTTTTACTCAAAGCAGAACAGCAGAAAAACCCTGCCTCTCAGAAGAAGGAAGCACTGAAAAGCCATCATAAGCTATAGTACCTTGCTCCTCAAACTACCAGTTCAGAGGAAGAAGTCAGCCAGAATATCAAATGCCGCATCTTTTATACTATATTCTGCAAAAGAATTTGTACTATTTTGCAATTAAAAGCAGCATAGTGATATGTATAAAATGAGACAGAATAACATTTGGAACAAGCCGGTGCTAACCACAAGAAGACATATCAATATCTGCAAGGCAATTGGTACCCACCGAGCATCAGATCATTGCCCCGTTTATTGTCTGCCAGAGCACGCAGGAGACGGGGCACATCACAAAAAAGGAATGGTAAATCCCTGGGTGTTTACCTGACCTCGCTGCAGACATCCAGACAAAGCGAAGGAACATGGACTAAGGAACTCACTCTAAAATCTACCAGAATTGGTGTCATTTTCCCTGGGCCTACAGAAGCAGACAGTGAAGTCTTGAGTGCCACTACTTTTGAACAGACCCCAATGTATCCTCTGTGAGCTTAAGTAAATTGAGTGTTACTGATCCAGAGTTTGATGACCTCTTCACAAAGGCCTGAACTACATTTACATGTAATTTACAAAACACAGTTAAGATACTCAGGATATGTCGTATTATTTCACGAGACTACCAGTAACTGGGACTAATCTGGAGCCAAGTTCTGACACCACTGAAGTCAAAGACTGAAATTCCATTCACTTCAGTACAGGCACGATTTTATCCAGCTGTACACAACAGGAGGCTGCTGGAAAAGCTGCAGCACACCTCAAGAAGAGGGAAATAACCGTGATCATTCATAGCTCTGCCTGAAGGCCAGAGTGCAACCATCTACTCCGGAGGCATGAGGGGCATCTGTGAACAGGGAGGAAAATGTACTGCAAGCCAGTCATCGGGGTTTTCCTGATTAAATCCAAGTCTTATACGAGACTGAGTTTAGATTTAGGTTTCTTATGGCTAATCAGCTAATCGATACCATCAATGAAGGAAATGGTGCAAAGGTTGTAAAAGACAAATAAACCATAAAATTGCTGCGCTGACAGAAAATGCAGAGTTTGAGGAAGAAAGCGAAATATTGCGCTCTCATGCAGTTTCTTTTGGTTAAAGCTTTTGTAACTTGTCAGAGGAAAACAAGACAGCTTTCTCTCCTTAGTCGTGAGGCTGTGCACATTGAGTGTTCAGCAATGGTCCCCCTTCTCCCTCTTTTTAGCTGTGCTGGAACAAGTGCTTTGGCAGCTACTCTGAGGGACAGATTCATGTGGAAAAAATGGTTTCCCAAGTGTATTTTTTTTAAAATAATCAATCTCATGCCAGCATGAGGTAGGATATGTGACTGGACTGGAAAGCCTACCAGGAGATAGGAATGAGGTGGCAACTGCTTAGCCAACATTGCAGTAAAAATTATTTGTAATACTCACATGGCTCATTAAAAGAGAATGAAGTAGAGACTGAGCTAGATTAGGTAAGTGGAATGCAATTATTAAAGGCGGCTTTACCTGGTCCATCTGATAGCATTCAGCTCACCACATACAATCTAGAGCAACCTGAGGGCTGCCCTATATTTTATTGTTAATACTCTCAGGTACCTTTCAAATACCCATGAAGAGGAGCTCTGGGAAGCTCTTTTTCCCAAAGTTCCCCTCCGTTCCCACCCCAAAACAGAGAAGATGGGGTGCTGGAGAAGGGTTTCTTCATATCCTGTAGGAATCACTCTTGGACAAAGGCAATTAGGATAGGACAGTAAAACCAGATTTCCAGATATTTTGCAAGTTTACTGCAAGAACAAAACTGCGAAACCACATGGAAGGATCAGAGTTTGTAAGCTTTCAGAAACACTGTATGAAGTAACCACAGCAAATGGTTCTCTGACAGTAAATTGTTGAAAATATTAAATCATCATACCAGATGAGGAGCTGTACTTTTTCTTTAGAGCTGCTTCAGTTTGCATTCTCACTGGATTGCTGTAGCAAGTCCATTTGTACTGCAAAATGAAAATTCATCCAGTATCTGCAGGATTAGAAGCAAGAAGATAAAAAAGAGTAAATGACTGGGAGGAATCACTATGTACCTAAGAGCAAAGAAGGGTAGGAAATCCAACAGATGCCATTTGACTGATTTCTGTATATGACCTGCCTGTTTACGTAGAGACTTTAAGAAACCAGAAGCAGCCCATCTAAAGTCTGAAAATATCTAAAGATTTTTTTTACTGAAATTAAGTAAAATCTTAATTTTTCTTTGCTAAAATCAGTGAAAGATTATACCAAACCAAACACTATATCTTCATGCTCAGATTCATGATAAAGTCATCAGCTGAGATATGGTAGCTCTCCGAAGAATAATCTCGCTTAACCTTAGACAATTATATCTGACCTAATCATGTAGATGCCTTTTAGATTCAGTGGAGCAGGATTCACCTGCTCCATTTTGAACAGCTATCCCAAGACAAGACAAAGTGCTCTTCAGAAGCACCTGTTTCTTTCCGTTGACTTTAGCATGAACTTAGACAGCTAGCTCAGACATAGACCTCTCTAATACAGAGATCTAAATTTAGAGCAATGAATCCCTCCCAATGTGCACTCCTAACCCATGGCACACTGGGAGTAATTTGATGCAATGAAAGAGAGTTAAATAACATTGCTTGGCATTTCAAGTGTCAACCACACAGATGAACAATTGCCACAGCTCAGCTGACACAAGTTGACAATTTAACTTGCTGAGCTGTGGTAACTTCATTGTGAGAGTGAGCTGTTAATCATACAATATCCTCCAGCTCCTTGTTATGCAGGAGGACGAAGAGAGACAAAACTCTTAGGGTTTTGGTTTGGTGTTTTTCTTTTTTAGCATCCTGACATTGTCATGGATTTGGCAGTAGGAAGTATGGTACACTGATCATAAAATAATCCACCTTTCACAGCACCATATTATCTCTTCTTTTTTTTCCCCATCACATCTGAGCAGCTCTAGCTATCCAAACTCTCAGCACTTCTTAAGTTTTCTCCCATGGGTATGCGAGGAATCAAAAATATTGGGTAGCAGACTGATGTTGATTATGGCTGAGCAGCTAAGGTTTGGATTCCCAGCCCTGAACAGGGTATCATATGTACAGTCTGTTTTCATCTCTCTGCTTCTCTGTGGATTTTTTCTTATGGGATTTTGCAGCTGTCTTATTGTATCTGCTTTTCAAGTATCCTGTTCTTCACACTGCACTCTTGTACATACTGGCAAAGGGAATGGCATTCAAACAACTTTTTTCCCCTCAGAAGACACACCAGCCACTGAAAGTTCAAAAACGCCAAAGTATTTTTTCATTATCAATTTGTTCTATGATATATGATCAGAAATGCTTCCCCCAGTCTTGCTTTACCTGGCACTCTAACAGCTGGATTTACTCAGTGTTGTCTACAGCCATCCTTCACGGCACAGTAGAGAGTGTTGAACTTAGAGTAAAACTAACATGCAAAGAGCATGCACTGCCCAATTTTAAAATCATTCCACAATATTTTTTTTTTCCTTATGATTCCTCAAGTTTCTTTTGAATTATTTTTTACCCTTCCATACTCATCTTTCTACTGAATTCAATCCAAAACCTATGTAACTGAATAGATAAGGCTATAATATCTTGTTACATACACACACACACATATATATAAGTCCTCTATGTACCCAAGGTGATTTTTAGTATGTCCTCAGATAAAAGTGCATAAATGGTCTGTCTGGTTCTGAACACCAGTTGATACAAATGAACAAGATTTCTTATAGCATTTTATATAATAGCTTTTGCTTGACCAGAGCTTCAGATGGCAGAGACTGAAGCAGGACTGGTATCAAACAGTGAAATTGCACTTACGTCATAGGAGCTATGTCAATTTAAGTCTGAAGGATACATGGCATTTTTTTCAGGTGTTTCTGAAGAGCCCTCATGGGTTCTTCATGCTGAGAGAGGGGGTTATAACTTACTAGAAACTATAAACCCAGGCAAAGGGGGCTTGCTCATTCAAGATATTCACAGCAAGGCACTGTCCCTAGAAACATTTAGCATTTCTGCAGCTTACCTGCTTCCAGGACACGCAGCTGGAAAAGATGTGTTCACAGTTCGGTTAAACGGACAAAGCCCTGCTATCATGACTGGAGCAGAACTACTCACGAAGGTCTGGAATCACTGATACAGGTTTACTCATACCAACACAAAGGTGGCCTAGCTAGTGGAAAATTTTTACAGTGAACAAAGCTCTTACTGTGATGTCTTTGCAGGGGTTAATTTTGTCTGTTCAGCCTAGTAGTAACAGCCTAGAGTAGTGAGAAGAAGAAAGGATGAGAACATGGCAGGTATTAATGTGGATTGGGATAATGAGCCAACACACCTCAGCTGTGGCACGATGCTATTTAGCAGCTCCAAGGCAGGCTGGTGCTCCCTACTGTTGCAAGGAGACTTGCACCAAGGGGGGATGGATGGATGGATGGATGGATGGATGGATGGATGGATGGATGGATGGATGGATGGATGGATGGATGGATGGATGGATGGATGGATGGATGGATGGATGTGAGGGGCACCATAGTCCACAAAGCTCTGTGTCTCCTCAGTAAATCCACCCAGGAAAGGAATGAAAAGTGAAGGGCATCTTCAGAAAAGCTTGATTTAGTGAAAACTCACATTCACTTAGCCTTGCCTCGTACGGTAAGGAAAAAAAATCCCTCTCCATTTGTTGTAGTCAGCATCTGTTTAAAGAGCTCTAGGGTAAACTTCTCAGAGCAGCCATTAGGCAAAATGCTTGCTTCTGAGCATCAGATGGAAAGTTCAGCAGCTTTCACCTGAAACCTGCGTCCCTTGGGCATATCTCACCTCTTCTGACATGCAAGAAAATTAGTTTCTTCTACCAGCTCTCTGTGCGTGTTCATCACTTTGTGCAGTTCTGCTGTCATCCCACCACCCCTCCTGCTCTCTCTTGGGGAAAGCTGTCTGTCACAGTGAAAGCATGACAAGAATGTGGCACAACCAAAATTCCCCAGGTTTCTGAAAGTAGTCTTCTGCTGCAGGTCATACCAAAAGGAACAAAGGGATCTAACTGCCAAATCCTTGGCTGCTGTAAATGAACAAAATCATGGATATATTTGCTTCATCATTTTCACATAGATGCCACAAGCTGAATCTTCAGCTGATTCAGATTGAGGTAGAGGATTTTAAGGACTGGAAGTCAAAGAACAAAAAAACCCAAACATTTTGAGATATTGGATACCAACTCAACAAGTTTATCACAAAGCACATTTCTATTTTATAATGTCCTGGCTGTGAAACATTAAAAAGAATGTATTTAAAACTGGATTAAAGAGCTCTACAAGTTCATCCTTTTCTTTCTGAAGCAGCCAGAAATAGATTTTCAAATGTCGTGTGTCAGAAAAGGCATGGTTGACAGGGCAAAAGACATAACTCCTTTTGAAAATGCTGCCACTGAAATCGAAAATCCTCTGACCTGTGCTCAAAACTGTGCGTGCCACTTTAGCTTGAGACTAGGAAGTCCAATTCAATAGATAGTTTTTGGAAAAAAGGAAGTTTTTAAAATGCTAGTTCTATTCCTCCTGGGGGTTCACAGAGATCAGCTTTTTTGTCTTCTAGTTAGCTGTCAAGTTCAATTATAATGAAACAATTTCACTACTAATGGTGCTTGTACTCCATGAATCTTGGTTAAGACGTTAGTGACTTGCAATTTGGGGCTACCAGGATCTGCATAAAAATTATCTTTTATAAAACAATTTTAAAATATTTCAAGTATTTTAAAGTTTTTTGTAATCATGCATCACATTATTTGAAGCAGAGGTCAGCTAATGATTCCTGAATTAGAAACATTGCACTTCAGTTTTCCCAAAGTTGGATGGTTAAATATCTTAGTGTTATACCTGAGCAATGTCAGGTAGGGCTTATGTCTATATCTGAGTAAAAAGCAGAGATATGAAGGCATATAACCTTTGTACATATGTAATATCTTGATAGATTCAGTACTGGTACTCACATTTATGATGTTCTTGGTCCACATGGGAACAATGTTTTGGTGAATCCCCAGGAGAAATTGCTTGTGTCTCAGCCTTGATGCAGTTGCAACAGAGGGGTGGCAACAAAAAAAAGTGCATTTGAGTACAATTAAAGTCATCATCACTGGTGACACTTAGTGGAAAATGGGAGCTCTTTACAGGTATAGTGGAAGCATTTAAATTGAAATATTAGGTAAATACAAAACATAGCAGCTGGCATAGATACTGACCAGTTTTAGTGGTTCCCAAGAGACCACCTTGGACAACAAAATTGCTTTCTAGACTGAAGACTCACTACCTTCATGTCTGGAGCCAAAGAAGAGCATCTGAGGCTGAGGACCTCATTACTGAGCAGGGCGTCATCTGAGACAAGAGAGATCAATGACAATGCAATTACATTAAAAATAAACTAAACTCAATATCCAGAAACAATGATAATGAGTGAATATGCTCCTTGCAGAAAAGGTAACAGATAAAACCGTGATTAAAAAAAGCAACTTAACAGCTACATCTCTTCAACATCAAGACATCTGGGACATACCCCACATTTGGAGATTGCGAATAAGGGCAGTGGTAAATGTGGCTGGTACAACCTTTTCTGAATTTCCATTCACCTGACAAATAGCTTTAACTCCACAGAGCTGTGCTGAAGCACTTTGGTACTTTCACGTTTTATGTTAAGACAGATTGCCTTTAAGAAAACCCAGTATATTTACTGAGTTTCCAGCTCAATAAAAGATTTATGTAGATTTCCAGTCAGTTTCTATAATTTACAAAACACTCCACAATAGAGAGAGTCTTTCTATCCAGATTGTGGAACTACACAACAGCAATTCTTCGCACACATTTTCTGTTTGATTATTAAGCATTTAGTGACACTTCACCTTGCAATAATGATTGATAAGCTTCTAAAAATTTGGCATATATTTAAAAGACTTTTTCTTGCATAAGTTTTTCATATACAACAATTTCCTTGTTCAGCATGTTTGCAGAAGTTACGCAGATAAAGAAGCTATCAATATACGTCTCTACAACATGAAAATTTACCATCTATTGACTGACCTCTAGTGGAAATAAGGTAAATTTTGGAATAATTTTTAATTGGAATCAGATATTAGGAGGACTATGGGATTTTGGGGTGCTAAAAATGTATTTAATTTGCATTATATGCTTGACTCTATAAAAAATGCAAACCA
This sequence comes from Cariama cristata, assembly GCF_000690535.1. Lineage (NCBI taxonomy): Eukaryota > Metazoa > Chordata > Aves > Cariamiformes > Cariamidae > Cariama > Cariama cristata. The sequence goes on from NW_009622683.1 coordinate 121,290, forward strand.
AATCTGAGTACATGTGACTTTTCTTCTCAAAGTATATCCAAATACATTATTGGAATGGCAGGATGAAACCAGACCCCAGAACAACAACAGTGCTTAATCACAATGACTATTATGCTGCACATTCAGAAACCAGCTGTTAAGTTCTGTGTAAACTAAGTAGCCCTAAAATGGTAGTATTTGAAATGCACCAATAACACAGACCCAAGCTAACAATGTTCTGTGACAGGGTACAGACTCTACTACTTTCTCTGTGTTGGTCAAAACCACTTAGTCATTATAAATAACCACAAATTCTATCTCAACAACCCCATGCATTTTCATCTTTATGCATCACTTTCTTCCATCCACAGATACCACCTTCCCACTGGCTTCATTTCGACTTCATTCTTGGACAGACATTGGTTTCGCACGAGATCAGTGTTGAGGCATCACCACAATGTAGACTTAAGTGTTTTCTTCACATTTTATTTTCTTCACTGTGTGTTCCCTGATTTCACCTCTCCTGTAACAATTACTGGTTGGTACTTAAAGAAATAAGGGTTTACATGAGACGTCAGTTTCACTCCTTATTTTGTAGGACACGGAAGTAATTGAAAACTTACTCAATAGAGAGAATGCTGAGTATATTTCTTTACTATTTATTCATCTTGCCTGTGTCTGCTTGCCTGATTACTAACGAAATTCCACCTCCTCTCCCCTGACTCTGTTGGATTTCAGATACATCTTTGCAATTAAGCCTTTGGTTCTGTAGCATATGGCTGTTGATGGTTTTGAATGAGAACACAGTAGCATCTGGAGGGCTTTGATTAAAAAATATATTGAATACAAAATAAGCCAAAACAGTTTCTTGTAAAGATGTCTCTTTCAGTCAAAACTCTCTGTTACTAGAGAAAACATTAATGGGTAATTTCTAAGGCTGCTGCATCTGAAAGTTTTGGGCTTGCTATAATTCAGCTCAGCCAGACCTTTCTTGTTTCATTATTTGCCACCTTTCTGAAGCTTGGAGAAGCAATCTTGCACTGCTGTACAATGGGATCACGGAAAGCCAGGGAGCCTGTGTACTGGAAACAGTTAGGAATAGTAGGACAAGTCTGTAGTATGTAAACATTTGACTTAAAAGAAGAGGTAGCTTGGCTTCATATACATGGAGTCCTCCAGTATTATTACCCAACATCCTAGAATACGTAACACCTTCCAGTTCAGCTGTATTTCTTTCTCTGAGCTTACCTTTCTAGCTAGTACTCTGGACTGTTCCCCATCCTTACTATCCCCATCCTCCCCTCAAACATCCCCCACCCAAAACTGAGTCAGTTTCTCTTCTCCTCCTACCACCTTTGCTTACCAGGGAGACCCTTTCCCATTCCCATTCACTCGAGTCAGCTTCACTATCATGACACCATTACTTGCATCTGCACTTCTGTCCCCCATATCCCACTAATATATTTACACAGTCATACATTTCCTTGCTTAATGCAAAAGGCATAACAAGATCACCGTGCGAAGGAATGCTAAACAAAAATACTGAGTGATGTTTTATTAGGCTTTACAAACACATTCATTAAGAGTATAAAATGAAAATAGCTCCTACTTTGGAGTTGGATGAGACACTGCAACTTTTTATTAATTTACTTCACATATTTTTCTTCAACCTTTTTGATTACGTTTATTTTATAAGTGGAGTCTACAAAGTTGTTCTGGTTGATTCTTAAAGGAAACTTGCTGTAGCTGATGGATTTTTGCACTGAAAGTAATAGAGAAATATACAGCAGCTCATTCACTAAGGATCTTGTAATTATACATTTTATCACAGACATTGACAAATTCACAGATTATATAAAGATTATGAGAATGAACATTCATTTAATTACTTTTCTGTACCTTCTTAGTTCTGATTCAGACCTTTCCCAATATCAGACTTGCAACAGGCATTTATCTCCATTCTTTCAGCCCTTATTGTAGTTATTGTTGCACCTACTGTCCCATTCTCTTAATAGTTTTTCCATTCTCTATAACATAAGAGGTCAGATTTCAGGCTGCTGAGTACCTCAGGCTCCTAATGACTTAAGTGAATATTAAACATTCCTTTCCGGGTTGGAAAAAAAGCAATTTTTAATGTTATTTCATCGCCATCTATAGGACCAGTTTAGGGTTTAATAGTATAAAAGCACTGAATATCTTACAGAAGAGGTTACAGACCTTCAGCTGAAGCTATCACATCCCCACTTAGGAAAAATGCATCACCTCACAAAGTTCACCCTAACGAGGTGGTGAAAAAAAAACACTGAACATCAAGATGCAAACTTTTCACAGCCATCATCTTCACCTAGACGACCCTTTCCTTCTTCATTCAGCAATGATGTCACGTGCAGTTTGGGAGATGTGCAAAACCCCTTTGAGAACAGAGATGGGAAGGTCTCCAGCAAGAGACAGCAACCTCCTCTACTGCCACGGTCTTGACCTTGTCCCTGATAATCAGAGTGCCTTCTTTAGTCTTGAAATGATTATGACAGCAGCAAAACACTACTGAAATACAAGAAAAGAACGTCCTGGTACTGTTTATAACAATAAAATGCTGGGAGGGAGGAATGCAAAAGAATGCTACAGATAATAACAAGGTTTTGTTTGGAAATGTTAATTTTCAAAGGAACCCATTGCATCAGAAATAGAGAAAAAATAAACCAATGGTCTCAGGTCCATTTGCTTGAATCAAACTGGTCAGATCAGAAGTTCTTTACCTGCAGATGTGAAAGCTGCAGTATGGTAGTTTAAGTGATCTGTAAGAAAAACTCTGTCACTTTTAGAAGAACACATATAAATACCTGTTTAGGCAACTACACTTTTGGAGTTGTTAACGTAACATTGTGAGTTCATCAGACTGGCGGTTTCGGATATGGAGGCACACAGGGATTTTGAGTTTTCAGAAAGTAATAGAAGCCCTGAAAATCTTCCAGGCAAAGTGATGTCTCACAGTACTTGTAGAAATTAAATGACAAACCTAGGCAAGAACAATACACAGAATGGAAAATTTAGACACAGTGGTTTATCCTTTTGAGAGACACTTGTTATTTTCCCTGTAAGTTTTCTCAGATATTTAAGAATGAAACGAAAACGTTTCTATAATTTAGGGCAACTCTCTTCTTCTCCGATTTGCTTCCAGATAATTCTTCATAGCTTTCTAAAAATACTTTGCAAGAATTTACACAACTCTGATTTCCCTAGTAGAATGTGTATCATATGATCAGAAAGACTATGCCAAAATCATAGTCGTTGAAGGACTTGGCAGCTAATAGTTATATTTTTTTCCTCTCTTCTTAGACTATCAAAGGCTGGCCATCTTTAGGAAGATCTGACCTCATTAACACTTTGCAACCTCACGTCCACTTTGTTTCAGGTGAAAAAGGCTTATATTTTATGCATCTACAATATGAACTACTGTTCATACAAAAAATCAACAACTTCAGCAAGTGGTTTAATACATCTGTCAGCTTTGCCTTTCTCAAGCCTTTGCCCTGCTTCCCACTCTAACTTCTCCAGCCTATGCATGAAATCAATGTACAGTTACTCTCAGGAAATTCCTTTTCCTCTTGGACCAGAATATTCTCACAATTTTTCACTGGATCATTAGTGTCCTAATCTGGGCTCCCTTGAGATTTAAAAACGTGGTTTACTTCTGTTTTGTTCATGTATAACATTCTTCACACTTGCATGGTATTGATAAAGAATATATGGACATTTTTCTTCACTGTAGTGTTTTGGATTGAACATGGAAATAAGGAGATGCAGCCCAATGCATGCTCCAGAAGGCTGTGCTGGTATACTGGTTTGGATATAATGAATACAACATCAGATGCATAATCTCTCCTGTATGAACCCACTGTCCTGCGATTTGAAGTACAACTGTGGAATTTGCATGCAATGAAAACAAAACAAAATAAAACAAAAATTCTTCCATTGAAATGAGGAGTACTGACTTTAATGAGACAGAAAATTTGTGAAATTTTAGTTTTCCACTAAAACATTGCCTTGTCATCTTTTTTTTTATTTTTTTTTTTTAATTCCTAATCTGAGTTTTATATGGACAGTTTAATCAAAGATTAGCCTTTTAGAGACCATCCCTTCTTCTACTTATGTATCAGTCTTGAAAGCTGTTCAAGAGATTGTAGGCAATTTTAAATTTGAGATTAACTACTTTTTTCAAAAAATGAAAATGTGTAATGATCTTTTTAGAACCATTCGGGTTTACTAATGTGAACTCTGTTATTTTCTACAGCCAGAAAGTATCAGACTATGCTGGAGTTAAGTATAAAGAAGCTTTTGGGACAAAATATAGAGATTTTTTCAATCTTTCAAATATGATTTACCAAATATCTTTGATAAATAAATATTTACCACAGGAATGTTTTAATTTGTCATATCATAAATATTGTGAGCAAAACCAGTGTGTTGCTCTGTTTGTTTGCTCTGCTTTTGCTATTTGTATTTATAACCTTTAGACGGATATTAAAGCAGGGAGAGCAGGGGGCACAGCTTCAGATCTAACAAAAATTTTAAATTTCATGAAAACAAGAATTTGCAAATTTCAAAACCAATAAAAGAAGTACCTCCCATCCTTCCACACACAAGCATGCACACTTCTCACGTGATTAAATTATATATCTCATTGCCTCAGAATTTCTACGTAAGTTCAGAGAGAACTGAACATTAAACTGATATGAAAAATACCAGAGGTTACAATGATTAATGGGACTAAACACAGAGGGTGTCTGGAATGATGGGGGCCATTACAACCACTAAGGATTGCTGGCTAGATTGCCCTCCTTCAATTTTCTGCTGTGTTTGTTGCCCCTTCCTCACATGCTCAAAGCTGGCTCTGATGACAAACAAGACGTTAAAACAGCCAAACCCCTGACCTGAGCCAATCTGGCCACCCCCCCGACAGGCTTCTCCCCTGCAAACCTACACCTTGCCTCCAACAGCTCAACTATTTTATTACCTTAGCAGAAGGGATTTCATTACCTTAGGTGTTCTCAGGAGACAAGGTACAATAAGACAGAAAGAGGTCCCTGTCTGTCTCATATGCATATAGCCTGTTGGATGGGATATAGCCCAGTTCAGCTTTTGAAGTTGTGGTTACCTCCTGAACTGCTGATTGTGTAACTTCTTTTGAACATCACCTGCTTTTTCGTGCTACTGTCCTCTCTGTCCAGAGCCATCTCCTCTCGGTCTCAGCTTGGTAGGTGGTGCCTTATCCTCCCTCTCATCTCATCCACAAGCTCATGGCAAACACGGGGGCCGCTGATGATGGCACAATCAAGGTGGTGAGGTCTTTTCTGCTGGTCGCCATCTGCTGAGCTGGATGCCATTAAAGGTCCAGTACAACTCTGGATTTACATACATGCTTGTACATTCACATGCATAAAAACATATATATATGTTTTTTTCCCAACAGTCTCTTGAACAGAGGAGGAGGATTCAAGTCCTTTTTTAAAAAAAAAACCCTTCTTCTGAAGGTGTTTAAAAAAATCTGGAGAAGTGTGCTGGAGAAGAACATACATAGACAAAGTTTTATATTAGAAAGCCTGTTGGATTTTTACCTTTTAGAGAGAATATTTTTGTGCTTTATGGCCAGACAAAAAAGAAATTTTTGGCACCTGCTTCTTCCCATGTCACGTATGTATGTCTGGAATTGTTTCACTGTACATTAGGGACTCATTACAGTTTAAGGGCTGCAGCTATACATTTGGGTCTATCATAGGTTGAGCTATGCTGGAATCCAATGGTTTCAGACAGTTTCTTCCTCAAGAAGAATCACGCACTCCCAGAGAGTGGAAAAAATGTTATCATCTGGCTCCCGCTCACTTTGTTCATCCTCTGCATGTGTCCCAGCTGTCAATACAATTACAGGTTGTATGATAGCAAGGTCTACAAAAGAAAAAGAAGAATAAAATTGACTTTCTTTTCTCTGAAAGTACAAACATGAGAAAGTGCATCAGTCAACTGCTGCACTATCTATCTCAGATCTCAGGAAACACACCTACAAGACAGTAATTAACAAAGCAACTGGGGAGCTAAAGAGTAGATCAAAACTGATTCATCGGTTGCAAGGTCTGAATATCTCCAAATCCATCTTGAATCAATACCAGACTTTTATTGTGTGTGACAATTAAAATCTTTATTTTCAAACAGAACAGATTTCCAGTTCCTGTTGAAAATAAGTAGCAAAAAATATGGACCTCTGTGGTCCTTTTATCCCAAGTGTTACCCTGTGTCTGTTATATGCCAGGAGTTTTTACTAATTCACTGTTAATTTGTAGGTAAGGCCGGGAAAAAAATGGACATAGTCTCTTTGAATTAAGTCTATTTATATTAGCCTATAACATGAAGGGAAATTCTTAGACTAATCTATAAGCTCCTAGCAATCTGCTATTACATTAAGTATGATTAATTCAGTTATCTCTTCTTTATTAATTTATCCAACTACATTAATCAACTTTTTATTAATAGAAAAGGTAGCCAGGATTTTTTTTTCAGGAAAAAGGTCATCTAGACCAAAAACATAATTATGTTTACTAAGAGACTTTTTTGTTCAACAGAGAATTCGGGTAGTTTAATCAAAATGCCTATTATACCACTAGTGAGAAAAAAAATACTGTGTTCAATAGCTAAATATTCCAGGATTGCACAGACCTTGCTGCTAGCAATTTATTTTGGAAGATCTCATGCTTAAAGTTCAACCTCATAAATCATGGATTACATTGCTATGTGCTTTTCACAAGGGCATCTCATGTCTGGGAGCAAATCTTCCCAAAGCTTCAGTGCTTGGCTTGCTGAATGCACGGCCTCCATGGTTTCCCTATAGTCACTGAGCGTTGACCAAACACTAATTCTCTTGGCATTTCTTTCTCTGGTGATGGCCAAAGCATAAAAATACAGTAGAAATGTGTAAATATGAGCAGTCTCCTTACCCAGAAGGTGTCGGTTTCTGTCCTGCAAGGGGGTGAAGTTGATGTCTACCAGCTGCAGAATGTAGGTCACGATTCGTCACCCACACTTTCTTTGGTGACACTGGCACTGGGAACACCACCTTATAGCTCCACTTCATCTTCTCTCTGCTTGTGTTATTCATGATGTGAGGCCTCAATTTTGTCTTCCAGTTGGTGTTTGATCTGCCCTACGTAACCAGACTGTGGCCTCGAGACCAGCTCAATTCTGTGTGTGTCACAGTGCATTTCATTGCTTGTCATGCAGGTTCCCGTCCATCAGCACATCACAGCAGCAGGATCTGGGCTTTGTTTGGGTTCCTGCAGTTACCTCACAGCCTCTCCTGCAGAGATCAGTTCCACATGATTAATTTCAACATATTTGTCCTCTTTCTGTATACTTCTTACCAAAATAAATAAAGAAATCAGTGAGGAAATACGTGTTTCCATAAAAGTTAGACACTCTTCTTCATTTTGTCTCCAAGCCCTTCAGGCTTTCAAATGCTTGAGAGGTGAGGTTATGCTTGACAGCAGAGCAAAGCCTCTATGGTTTCTGGGCTCTTGCATTTTAGAACTGAAGTTTGGCATCTAAAAGCAGTATAGAAAAAATTTTCTCAATCTCTATGTATAGTTCAAAAGAGTGAGAACACGTTTGAAAGACAACTTGCCTGCCAAATCTACAATAATAATTAGGCTAACTGCTAAGCCAAGCATCAAAGAGTAAAATTTCATTCTTCAAGCCCCATGGTTCCTCTTCATGTGGCACTTGAAGAGTAACGCTCTGGAGAGAGAGAGAGAGAGGGGGGATGGAGTTTTCTTCTGGGCATCCACAAACTACCTACAACGTGACAAGACAGAGCAAACAGAACTTCTAGCTTGGTCTTAAGCCCTACAGGGAACTATGAACTTGTTACCGGCTCTGGCTCTGGCTCTTCTGTGAAGCCTAATCTGATGGGCATGCTCAAAGTACATCTGCTGGGTTGGGCCCTGCAAGGAAGAGGAGCAGAGTAGTCTGCTTTTATGGGCTGGCTTCATTGCCAACATCTCCTACATCTCCTTACTTCTACATTTCTGTCTCTTCATCCTTGCTATCTCCTTTTTCTCCCTCTTGATTTATCACCTCAGATATCAGCTCCAGCATGCCTGTACTGAACCACACCTGTAATCGGCTTAGTATATTTATTACTCTCTTCTTTGGAAACGGTTCACCTTCAACAGACTATTTAAATACACCTTTGGACAGAGAATGATCTTGAGCATGATTAAAAGTTGAGGAAATTTTCCTTCGGTAGGGAACCTGTCCCCCTGTCACTGCTCCAGCATCTATTTAGGCATTTTGTTAAGCATATACTGGGAAGGAACTGAACTGCAGCCCTTCCCCTCCACAGACCCTCCAATTACCAGTCTGTATTTACTCCCCATAAGCTTCTAGGAAGTCATTCCCTGCAAGGCGAACCACGTAAGTAAGTGGAGCTTAATGAGCATCATCTCAAAAATACAAATAGCCTAGTAGCTATTTCAGTCTGACAGGAACTGGGGTATGACTCCAGTGAGGCAGAAGCTCAGTTAGGAAGTCACTGGCGACCAACTTCTGAACTACGCAGTTGGGCAACGCTTTGCAATGAATTCAGCCTCCACTGAATTTCTTTGTGACTATTTGAAATCAACAAATCCGGCCTGAATTCTGAGACAGAGGGAGAGAGAAGTGCTGTTTTGTGCAAAGAGATTTTAGTTCATGTAAAGACTCTAAATGGTATAGGAATATTGGCTTTATTACTTACATAAATTGTGTTTACTGTGGTAGTTCCGGCAAGTAAAAATGCATTTCATTTGCTGGGTAACTCTATAGCCAACATTTTTGGTCCTGGTGAGTGTATTCACATTTCAGTAATGTAATTTTAAACCACCCTGAATTTCGTATTTCTTCAATAAAAAGCCATCTTTTGCTCTTGCAAGATTCCTTGTAGCCAAAACTAGATTTTACTTAAAAAGAAGAAAAAAACAATTACAATGCTTTTTTCTCTTATTTGCTGCAGCACTAAAAGACTGAGGTTAAACTTGGCTACTTTCTTTTATCACAGTGATGTTTTGGGGGGATTTATAATTCATCATCTCTAATGTGATGTAAATGTCACTGTCACACTTTGTGTTCTGCCCCAATGTAGGCATGCATGGTTTAAAACTGGTCACTTGAAAAATACATCAGAAGATCCAAACTCTGAAACAATCTGTTCAAATTAATGTTTCAAATATCTGCATCTGAAAGGAATGAGAAATTCTTGTCTTTGGTGTTTTAAGTTCTTCAGACTCTTGCTTGTTAGTAAACATCACTTAATTGTACTAAAGGGTACAAAGAATGAATAATTTGCTTAGAGATCAAATATTGTATGCTCCTGACACCTGCTTTTTTCAAGAATGAGATCCAATGATCTCATATCTCTTTCAAGGGATTCATATGAACTTTCCTACTTACATCAATTAAACTTTGACAAATCATAAACAAAACCCAACTGCTTTATCACCGAAGAATCTTTGACCACATGGATTCCCCCCGTTTGTTTTTTTTTATTTTTTTCTTGTAGTTAATGCTTTATATAAACTAAGTAATATTTCAGAGGATAAAGGTGCTAGAAAATAACATGTTGATTCAAGTTAGTAAGTAATCTTGTAGTGTTTTTCCCAATACCAAATGCAATGGAACATCAGTCCATTGCTGAGGTTCTCGTCTGCTGCAATGGTAGCTCACATGCACAGACTAACAGTTCATCTCATTATATAGTTATAACATTTCTAATATTATTCATATCATTCAGGATGTAGGCTGACATTCCCCATGGCCCTAAGGACCAAGGCTTCATATAAAGATAGCAATGAGAGAGCTACAAATAGAACATCCACAAGGAGCAGCGTGTGGGAAGAGTACCTGCAGTCATTGTGTATTTGGAGGCATATATTCTCACCGACCACATATTGAAAGTTACTGTGACCAGAAAAAAAATTAACAGCAATATTCACACCTAAAACAGTAGCATGGAAGACAATATCACTTACAAGGGATAAGAATCAACAGATACAGCCATCAAAACCAATGTCTGGATGTAAACTTACACATCGGATGGTAGGAAAGGACATTTAGATGAAACCCAGCATAGTCTGCAAATATTTGAGCATACCTAGGGAAGGAAAATGCAATCTGTATTTAGATGTCCATGTAAAACTTATTTAAAAGAGCTTACGATTTGAGTGTAGTATAACATTCACCTTGGCAATTTAGCAAAATTGTTGTTTTTATAAGGATGAATACAGTTCTTTGCAGTCAATACAGAATCCATTCTCCTATCACACATACCATGTTCTCATCTTCATTTGCTCTTTTATTAGAGCAAAAGACCCACCTCTCTCTTAGCTATCATTTATAGAATAGTAAGGGGACAGAAGTTGGCCTCTTTTATGAATATCCTTTTACTAATAATTTTGGATTTAGTTTTATGAATGTTTGTTTCTCTGGCAGATTTAGCTAATTTCAGTTGAAAGCAATGGAAATTGAAAATCAGGTCCTAAATAGGGAGTGACAGACTGGAGTTGTAGGAAATGCTGACTGCACATGAACCTAGAAATTGGCATATGAAACACATTTGCCAGGTTTCTTCAGTGAAATATCACATTTGTGCAGGATTATTTATCACAAATTTGTAGTATTGCTGAAACTCTCCTTTGCAACATAAATCCAGGAAGCACAATTTAGTCAGACATAGCAATTTGTAACACACACAATTCAGGAATATTTTATATATTCTGAATTTACTTTATTCTGCCGTACGTAAAACTTCACTCATGTAAATTAACAAATAAGATTTTTCATTTGATATATATGATGAACAGGTGATTGCTTATGCTAAGCAGTTGTGCTTTTTTCTTTCTTCTTTTCTTTCTTTTTTTTTTCCCCCCCCCTTTTTTTTTTTTAAGAAACAGAACTTTCTACTCTACTTTAAAGTCTTTCCACAATATAAAGAGGATTTTTGAGAAATTTTGCCCAGGGATTATAAAGATCTAAGAAGGATTTCTGCCTGTTCTAGAAAGAAAAGCTACATGTATCGGTCCTTTTCCCTTCTGTCGTTGGGCATAGGACAGATTAATATTTAGCTAACCCTCTGGACTCAACTTTTTATCCCTTATTCCTGACGCTTTACATCACCATGCCATCTTCATTGCTGGTCCATCTCACTGGCCCAAGGATAGATTAAGCAGACTCCACCAGGGATGAGAAGCGAAAGGAAGAAATCTGTCCCAGATGAAGTTAATGGCAAAATTCCTGCTACCTTCCAATGAGAGCCAAGATTTCACTGGCAGTATTTTGCCAGGCTCTCCCCGAGTTGTCAAGTACAATTCATCTGTTTTCAATTGGTCTAAACCAACACACAGATCGGTCTAAACTCTCATAGTCCCGAGGAAAACAAAGAAGAGCTATAATCTCAAGGCATAACGTTTGACCATAAATCGTTACAGGCTGCAGTTCTCCTCTGATTTATGCAAATTTATTCCAGATATAAAGCCATGAGAGTGCTGCTTGATCCAAAATATTAGCTGGGCTGGGAAGCCCAGTGAAAAGGTTGGAGTGCTTGAGCTGATTGAATTAATATTGCGTTTTGCCACCTAGACAAGCATGAGGATTCCAAAGAAAGGCATGCTGGCAAATCAAAGCAAACCTTTAAGAAGTGCACCAGTATTTCCAGCAAGATGGATTCCTAATTCTTTTTCCACCATAAGAGGACAGTAATTGGTAGAGCTGACTAAAGAGTTAAATGGACAATTTTCTTATTTTGTTTAGAATCTGTTAACAGCCAAGGTGCTGTTATATCTCAAAATTATGAACACAAATAAAATTGTTGGCATGAAACAGCCTTTTTCTGCCTTCAAAAAATTGCAGGTGGTATTAGTGGTCTTTCCTGATTTCAAGTCACGGGAAGGGTAGGGCTATTTTTAATTTTAGGTCAACACTGTTACCTAAAACGTGTCACCAGTTATCTCATGTACTCTATACTCATTGCAGAAACAGTCAGATTGTTTGTTGGCAGTAATGTTCATCGAGCTTTGTCTCCCTGTAATCCAGCATGCAAATGGCTTTCAACAGCTTTGATCTGTGCATATCTGATTGTTTTGGCCAACTTAATTTAAAACCACAGATTTCTTGTAAGCCCTGTGTTGTTCAGATGTCATTGAATAACCCAATGACATCTGAATCCAAGTCCTGTCTTGTCTTTAATACTGTATTCTGGGGCCTGAAAGAATATTATTGTAAAAATTGGACAAAAAAAATCTGTAATTTGATTTGCCCTAAAAATGAAAACATCAATACTGCAGTGCTGCTACCGTCTCTCATAGAAGTTGCATTTGTGAGTTGCACTTGTGCTTTCTTCTATGTGGTTCCCTGGCCAAACTACACCACAGACTTTTGCTTATCCTGTTTAAATGTTGATTTTATTCTTGTTATTGCATTTAAGCCTTTTTAGCTTCTGGGCCAAGTGAACACTTGGGGATACTGATGCCAGCCTTCTTAATCTCCTAGACTTACTACAGTATCAGTGAGCAAAACCATTTGGATAACGCTGCTTCAGCACATCCATGATGGAAAAACTAAAACAAGGAAGAAATCCCTTCAGTAATTCAAGTTCACATGGGGAAAAAACCCCACAACTTCCTAAATCAAAACTGTTTGAAGGGTTGCATTGCCTATGCAATCTAGCATCCCATTCTTCGGAATGGATACATGCCAGGGATCTCCAGGGCAGCCACAGGACCACTGCTTACACAGTCAGAAATCAAGGTCAGGTTTTCATCCTAATTTATTTGAGCAGGCTTTTGGTGACTCAAATATTTTCTTTTGAAATTTTACTAAGAATTTTATATTAGCTATATTTTTATGTACATTCTGTATTTTTACATCAATTGTGAAATAAATAGATAGAAACTTATCTAACACAGAAAATACTAAGCCTTCATTCATATTGTTTTTTCTGAAGACAAAGGCAGGCACTATACAGTCTTAAAATAGCTGTATTTATCCAGATTATTATCTATATAGCTAGTCCTTTTTCCCTTCAACTTTTGCAAAATTGTAGCATATTGAAGGCATTTCTATTGATAGCCAGTTCAGAATGACTGTTCCTCCCAAGACTTAACAACTTATTTTCATATTGCTTTCACACTTTCTGATTCATTAAAATAAAAACTCAACCCTGAAAATAGAAACTTGAGCTTTCCAAAGAAAATACGTGAAGAGCCTTAAAATCTGAATGTATTAAAAATCCTGTTCATAAGGCCACTGGCAAGATTCAGCTCCAGTTCCCAAATACTTTCTTTAATCCAGAATTTTTAATTTGAGAAAGTTCTGTTAGTACAAAATAAAATCTCTCCAGAACAGCGTATTCCATGACTAAAACCCTGAAACATCATATTTATGGAGACCACAGAACAGACTATGAATCTTTGTTTATTCATTGTTACTTCAAAGTTTATATGAAAATGAAGAACCAGTAATAGACGTGGCCCATTCCTGTGACCTGCTGGGAGGTTTCAGACCTGACCTGAGCAGTCCATGATCACAGCATCTGTGCCTCAGGCTCACTCACAGCGTCCTGAGAGGATTCCTGCACACCAGTTGTGTTGCACATACACACACTCCTCCTCCCCATAGCACAGCTGCAAACTGCTCCAACACACACAGAACAAGTAGTGGTCTGCTCTAGGTGAAGCCTATGACTTGTGTCCTTGCCCTTGCTTACTTTCCTAATAACAACAATAATAACAAGAAACCACTCATCTTGAACATTTCAAAACCATAAGTAAGTCGCCAGTTATGAAGAGTGAAATTTCTTTTTTAAAAAAAGCTATCTTTTTAAATTTTTTTTTAACTAACCTTGCAGAACTCAGAAAAAAAAAGAAAACACATGCAGAAAGCAGTTATTCTCTCAGGACCAAATTAAGTGCAGGTAAATTCCCTTTGTGTTTCTGTGTGTGTTTACAAGCAACGAGAGCCAACTTTTCAGTATGAACTTCAGAACAAGAGTTTCGTCTGTTGTATTTTAAAGATGAACAAAAACTTCCAGCTATATTTTATAATCTGTATTGCTAACATCAATAACAAATTCTGAAGAACAAACTCAACTCCCTGAATCTATCTCAACATGAAACTCAGTTTTGCAATTCAGTGAGAAAGAAAAAACTAGACTGTCACAATAATAAATTATTCTTATAACCCCTACTATCGGCCTGTGGATCCATAACATCTTCCTACAGATACTTTACTGTAGTAGCTAGCAGTCCATTTTACCATGTAAATCTTGACTTCCACCAGGCATTAAGGCTCCTTTCCAAGCAGCTGGTGTTTTGTTGACTTCCAAGGCCGGTACTGCCTCAAAGCTGTTGCTGACTTAATTTGTCCTCTGGAGATGCTGCTCCATGCTCCGAGCTGAACCACAGCTCCTCAGGAGCTGGCATTACCAAATCTGACGTAATAAGTCTGTGGGAGAGAGAGAAAGGTCTCACATAGTAGCAAAGAGCTTTGGCAAACAGATTTTGAGCCCAACCAAACAAGTGACAGTCTGTGGGCCAAACCTCAGAGTCACAGAGCACAAAACACGCAGCAGTTTCCTGCTGGTGGAGGTACCAGCACCCAAACGCCTGTGTGCATGGGAAGGGGCATCGTGGTGCATGACGAGCGTTTCCATGCCACTTTTGCTGTGGTACATTTATCATGGGGTAGGAACCTCAACAAGTTCAATGGAGGGTTGAAGGCAGCTCTCTATTATGCTGACATGATGATTAATGCCTGCACTGGCCACAGTAGATTCGCACTTAATTTACACCTGTGTAAACAACTGGAGACACGGCCAGCAGGATCTGATCCTACTGGAGCGTAACCACTTTGGCAGGTTTGTACTGATGTCAGGGGGAGCATGCAGCATTCAGGTCCTGACTGTTTTAATAATAATGTCTCTAAGCCCCTGGAAAGTTTGCTTAAAAAAAAAGGTGCCTGTCATTTATTGACACTGTGATATTCTTTTAGCCACCCACACAGATGCTAAAGCTATATTTCAGGATGGAGAGAGAGAAAATGATGTGCTTTTCCAAAATTCTTGCTCTTTTATTCAGTCTATTATAAACAGATAATTACAGGAGTCAATTGTAATCTCACTCCGTTTTTAAACAAATCCAAGAACCCAAACTTCAAGAGCATACCTCCCAATTTAAATACCCTCCAAGTTATCCGAAAACGAACAATAATCTGCTTCTGACATTTCCAGTCTCTTTGAGCAATATGTGCTGGGCACTCAGCCCTGCCCAGTCCTCCTGGCTGAATTCACACCTATCATCCACCTTCAGCCTATGGCCATGAGCAATGGCAAAACAACTGCACACTAGTAAAATCGCCTGATGCCTCTCCATTTCAAATATTTGCCTCTGTGCTCTTCTGTGAAGCCATGGTATTTCTTTTGTGCTGCTTCTTCCTTGGCCCTCATCTGTCAGATCAATGCATTCATTAAGGAAACCTTACTTGTACTGTGCAGATGAGAAACAGACATCATAAAATTCTTAAAATTGACAGTTCTTATTACAGGTTTTATATAGCGGCTGCTTCTGCCACAGAAAAGACTCAGAAGACTTTTCCTGATGTATAATCTTTCCAACAAGAGGAGGAATGTAATTAAAGTGTATTTTCTAGAAGTCTCTACTTTGTTCAAAGATGAAGCCAGACCTCATTCCTCGCATTCTCTTAGTTTTATGGTAATTGTGAATAAATTGAAGTGGCCTGCAAATATCTTTACAATTGTTTTATATTACTTGGATAGATAATCATCTGATTGTGCCAACAAATGCATGCTTAGCCTTCAACCAGTGAAAGAAATGATAGGCATTTCTAGCCATAATTGTGTGCAGGTGAAAGAGCAAGAATAAAATTTTGAGAGCCAAACTGAGTTCCCTTTGCAAATCAAGAGCTTAGCTCTTCTCACCCTGAAAATAAATAAATAAAAAAACACATTTCAGGGTGTTTTAAGATGAAATTTTAAGATGAAATGTCATTTAGGATGAAATAAATATCTTTTAATTTTCTGTGTGATTCAAGAAAATTTTCTTTGTGACTGAGAACTCTGCAGTTAGTGGGGAGGGAAAATTTCCCCTTTCTAGTGAACAATGCTCAGGGCTGCAGCTTAGCCCCTTGAAAACACCATAGCTTACTCTTGCCACAGTACGAGGCATATTGCTCTTCTCTGCCTTAGATGCGTCAGCCAAGTTCCTGGGGAGTGTGTAAAGAAAAAAAGGACCCTTGAATGGCTCTTCTGCCTAAGCTACTTCTGCAGCACTGATCTTCTGAGGTCTTGCCTGGGCTGTCTGCAGGTGGTACAATTTCTGTCTGTCTCATGGTAATCATTGTGGTATGTTGGAATAAGAAATCATCATACTGTTAAGTCTAAATCTGCTCATCTTAGTTTTCCAATACTTACATCTCAGCACTGCAGAGGAGGGTAAAAAAGGTCAAAAATCCAGAGCCTCTGATGCACTAAATGTCAGCATACAGTTAAAGTACCTCGCCAGGTGCTCATAGTTTACAAACGTGGAAATATCCCATATGGGCACCACAGTGGCAACATAACAGGACAATTCTCAATACTTTTCATCACTGCCCCAGTGTGTCACTGAATTACTTCTCCATATGTATCTCTGCTTTATCTGTGAAAAACTGCTCCTCCGATTATAAGAGACTTAGGTCCACAATTGTGTCATTTAAAAATATGAGACCCAGTTGCATCTATCATTGCAGCAAAATGCACTGTATGTCTTGAAATGACAGCGGGCAAGTGTAGAAGTTCTTCTGTTTGAATAACCATCATCATATCCACATGCTCATCTACATTTTTAATCATTAATAAAAGGCATCTTTGTAGAGAGTTTCTTATGAAATTTCTTTAGCATCTTCTTTCTAAGGAGAGAGAACATCGTCTCCTGCACTGTCTTGACATATTCTGGTTCTGGTAAGATGAATAAGTGCAGCAACAGAAAATAAAACTTGGCTTAAAAACATTTCAGTGACCAAATCAAACCTTAGGAGAGAAGCGCTTCTATGTAATGACATACAGATTTTTCCCCCAAGTGGATATTAGGGTGCACGAGATGCTATATGAATAAAGAAAACCATATTAAAATCTTATTTCTTGAACTGTTGCCCTAAAAAAAAAAAAAAAGGGCAAAAATTTCATTATACTCAAAATACCGTCTCCTAGGAAGCAAAAAATTTCAGCCCATGATTTGTTTGTGACAGTCAAAGAGCAGTGGCAGGGTATGAATCATTCTGTGTGGGTTCAAAAAAAAAAAAGAGCTGGGGCTGACGGCAAGGCTGGGCTGCCCGGTTAACACCTCTCCCCTGTGACAGGCACCACCTGGAGACCTGGCAGCCCCCAGCCCAAATCCTCTCCCCCGACTCCCTGTAACGCACAGAAAGCACGTGTTTCCCTGCCACCTCGGGTAAAGTGCAGATTTTCTGTGTCACTTAGTCATTCCTTCCTCCCCAAGGTCTGCATTTCGTATGTTTTGAAAAGAAGCGTTCCTGCTGCATACAGGGCAGATTTATGACTAAAGTTGGGCTGCTTTGCTGCCAAGCGTGGAAAACCCCCCATCTTTCAAAGCCCTGAGCTACAGAGCAGCAAAGACGGGTTCTAGGGAGGAGGAGAGGGATAAGCTTTATACGTGGCAGCACCTTTTCCAGTTTATGAAAGTCTTACAGGATCTATTTCCATCTTTATATTTAACATGGAAATTATAATACACCTGCTGTAATACTAGTAATCTGAAATAAAATGTACTTGTGGCATATTTTAAGAATATCTACTTCAACCTAATTGTTGTGGGAGGGGGGTTTGAAATGGAGAAATGGAGAGAGGGACAAAAAGACATAGACTGTAGTTCAATAAAGATGGAAATCACATCATTATCTCTCGGTATATATAGATAACCTGGGACATGATCAGGAGAGGGATAATTGGTGCCATTTGACTTCTGTGCTGGGCAGTCTGGAAAGGTTGATCATGATTACCAGATGTGACATACACAGTGTCATCTAAGTGGGTGTATACACAAACATGTATTAGTAATCATTGTTTTAAAGCTCTTTAAACTGCTAAAATGTAGGATACTGCTACAAAATATTGGTATGTTTCATGCAAAACAAAAATACCAGAAGTATATTGTTCGAGAGTGTGTTGTGGGGTTTTTTAAGTTAATATAGCTTAATTAAGCTGTGGTTATGAAAGTAAATCGTGAGTATTCTTGAAATACAATATCTTTGTGTAAATCCATTAGAGCACATAACCAAGGTAAAAATCTGAGCTTCATGGAGCAATTAACAAATTCTAGTGTCACAATGAACCTCCAAACAGCACAACCATCCAAACAGTCTGCAGTCAGTTTAAACAGGATGAGATGACACTGGAAAACCACCAGAGATTGCACAATCCAGACTGTCCTGCTTATTATGAAAAGTTTCACAGCATGCTATGGCTACAAACTGGTGTATATGTACGTCCTTCACATTGCTCCACTTACCAGTGAAATTATGACAAGGATGAATTTAGGCTAATATATCTAATGCAAGAGAAAGTCCAAAGCATTGGGGGGGGGAAAAAAAAAAAAAGAATGTTCATTCTAGGAACAATATTGTTTTACTTATTAAATTATCTCTGTTAAAACAATATCATTGACATAATAAAAAGTTAGAGTTCAAGAGTCTTGCAAGGACTTCTCCTAATTTCTAATCATTGCTCCCAGAAACTGTGTATAATACATCAATTTTATCCCATGTGGGGAATCATTACCCTTTGACTCTGAATTTGCAGAACAGAATTTAAGAGCTGCAGTCTGTTTCCCACATGATAGAAGACTAAATATTTCCATGAAGATTGCCTAGTCTGAGTGATACTTTTTGTCACTGCATTATAAAACTTTAAAAATATTGGGAACTTTTAATGTTCCACTGTGCTGAAGGCATCCCTTCTGGATTTACTGAGGCATCCCAGAACCTTTCATAGTCTTCCAATCACACAACGCAGAATAGTCAGTCTTCCTCTGCACGTCTAAAAATACTATTCACAGCTGTGTTTGGGGACACATTTTAGGACTGCTATAGACAGGGTTGGATGTAGCTGCCTGTGGCTGCGACGTGGGTGGGAGGCTGTGCAGTAACACCGCAACTTTTATCAGGAGGCGTGGGCAACCGTTGTGATAGACCCAGCCCTCCTTCATCCCAGTACGTCCGTGCTCAGCCACAGAGACATTTATCACAAGAGGAAATTCTCCCCTTCTCTTTGTTCTTTCAGTACTTTCCCTAGAGGTATATAGCTTACATGAAATGTGCTTTAGTTAAAGCATCTTTAGGCCTCAAAATCCCAGGAATTCCAAGTGTTCCCCAACTGACAGCTTCAGAAACACACCCCAGCTCCTGCGCTCAGGCTGTGTTGTGCAGCACAATCTGGAACAGCAGTTTCCTCGTGTCCCCATGACCCTGGGCTTTCAGACCCCAGAGATCCTCAGAAATACATAGGAAAAATAAAAATAACTGAACATCACTGTATAAGGTCTCATAGTAAACTAATCTACTACTAGATTTCTATACTTGCTAATTTTTGAAGACAGTATGTGATCAATACCAAAACGTTGGAGGATATTCTACACGCCAGCTGGGAAACCCCTATGACAAAAACTGTGCAGCATCTTATACTTCTTTATAAAGCAATTAATTCATAACCTACACTAGAATTCACTAGAACCGTCAGATGCTGAGTTCAGGTAGAGCAGCAAAGCATGACCATGTATTAAGCTAGCAATTTATGCATTTCATTACTTTCGGCTGTGTGTCTTTTTTCTGAGCTTTACTACTAGAAATACTACAAGAAGTAAACCGCATAATGAACCAGAGCCAGATGCACATGCAGTTACCACAAGCAGCAGAGCTATCGGACCCATTACACCAAACCGAGGACACATTTGTTTGGATTTCAGACAGGTAGCTGAGAACAGGAACAAATCCCTAAAGGGATATCCATATCAAAACTGCTACACAGCAGTCACCACCTCTCAGAAACCCTGGTCCTAATCAGACTTTCATGGGAGTTTAAAGTCACTTCTTGGGTGCAATTTTATAACAATGCCTAGCTACTTACAGACCTCAACATTATCAGTGGAGAGTTGATCTTTGGTATCAGTAAAACAATCAGTAAAACTATCCCGACAATGGCAAGACAGAGATGTATCTAGTTTCAACAATTTCTTATTAAGGCATAGAGAACAATTTCAAGATATGTGTCATGGCACGTTATCAAATCCTACCCAGTCCTACTGAGGTTCACACAACAGTGAAATAGCACACTGATTATTTAGCATTTGTTCACAGTGGGCATAGTTCCCTGGTAGTTGTAACCTAGTTGCTGGGGTTTTTGGACATCTTTTACCAGCACACTAAAAGTGTTCTTCCCTCAGGCTAAATAGGAAATTCCAGCTGTAATATCCAAAGATGCAACTATTGTAACTCTTGTAAAAATGGCAAAAAGAAAACAACAAATGAACTCCCCCCAAAAAGCAGCTTTTTGTTGTACAGGCATTATTAGAAAACAAAATATGGAGGCTAATTGATATCAGCCAAGCAGCTAGATTTCTACCACATCAAATTTCTTGCTTGTTTTACTTCTATGGAAGTGAGTGAGAAAAAGCATACTGAGGAATATCTGGGTACTCTCCAGGCAGCTCTGCTCTTACATTTAAATCTTGGTCTACAGAGAGAGAAAAAGAGCACCTGAAAATGAAAAGGTTAACTAGACATTCACTATATTAGTGTTTTTCCTCTGCTTCTTTGTTAAATAGCTCTGGAGAGCCAACGCAAAGGCAGAGGAAGCAATCCTTTCTTTCTCTGCCTGCCCAACGGCAACCCTTTTGGGATGTACCCCAGAACGATGGCCCCAGCTGCAGCGTGGTTGCTTCTGGATCCTCCTGCTACCCTCTGCCTCCCACAGCCTGTTTGCTGTGAAATACCTAGTGAAGTGATTCACACGAGTGGTAAGCCTCCCTTTTCCATTATGAGAAGCTGTGAAACATAAAGTGACCTGGAACTTGCCTGACAAAAACAAATCAATGAAAAATTGTGTTTGCACTGGAAAGGAAGCAATTAATCAATTCCAGCATGCACATTTATTTACAATAGTGGCTTATAAAAGCTAAGCAATCTGTTAGGCTTTGCTTTCTGACTTTCTGTCGGGATTTACCTTCAGACTTACCCATGTGCATTTTAAAACATTGCCAGCTGTGGTATTGAAAACAGCAAGTAAATGGTGATAAAAATGGTGTCACAGGAGTATTCTTTATGAAGGAAGCACATGGGTGAAGTTATAGTTTATCCAGCGCTTGGCACGTGAGCTGTTCATGCAGGATTTCCTCTTCTCCCATCTCTTTCAGCCTCCCTCGAACTCAGCACGTCTTGAGAAGCAGGACGGAGACAAAGCCGAGGCTTGGCTCCCTGCCGGAGAGCCCAGGGTCCCCAGCTGCCCACCGACAGCGGGAGGCAGGAGGAAGAGGATGCTGGGGTGCCCCAGATACTCAGCGTGAAGGAGTTTGAAAGCCCAGGGGAGGTGTACTTTTCCACAGTAAGGCATTACTTTGTAGAGGAAATATTTGTTGGTTTTGCATAAATGCAGACTAGTGACAATATTCAAATCCCGATTATGAAATTTACATCATTTTTGTGAGCGACTTTTGTGGACCATCACTATCAAGTAAGCCAAAAATATTCAGCGGACTTTCAATAGCTAGGACGGTTGTATGCCTTTTGTTGTTTTTATATAAATATACTAATTTCTTTGTGCTGCTTTTTGGATTTTAATTGCAGATTAAATTATTTCCAGACGTTGTCTCATAACCTTAATTGTGCGGTAACATCACAATTAAGTTTATCTGTGACCTTCTTCCTTCTAACAGAAGCAAACCGTGTGGAGTTCAGACTTCCCAGAATTCAACCTCAGCACAGAAACTCCGTGCCAGATCCACATCTGAGACGATGAAAGATGATCTGTTCCAAAGTATGCCGCTAAGGTTGTGGAAGAACTGCAAGATACAACACAATATGAAGGCATTTTTGATTTAAAGGCAAAAATGTAGATTAGGCACAATTCTAACAAAAAATGATTTTATGCTCTTGTAACCTCTCTCTTTCAAAGGATAAGTGTCTTTAAAATACAGAACACATACTTGTAAAAGCAATGATTTTTAAAAGGGTAACGTGACATGAGCCTAATCTTTCCTGTTTAATCAGCAGACAGAGCAAATGGGATATAACATGACTGCCCGCATCCTCTGTGATGAGCTCAGACAGAAAGCTGATATGGAACATTTTGGTGGAGGGGATAAAAAAAGGGAAACAAGAATTATGCACAAAGCACAGTTCTGTTATCAGGATGATTAAAGCCATTTACTGTAAAATAACAGCCTTCCAGATCCTCTCAATATCCTGAACTCATTCTGCTGTTCTGTGGTAATTAGATGGGTTTCAAATGTTGTAAAATATAAGCCTGTTATGGAAAAAAGTTCTGCTAATCAAGATGTCTCGGAGTATTTGGTACAAGTTTTCATCTCTATTCCTTCTAACAGCTGTAGGATGAGGGGAGGCAATGGAGCTTTGCAAAAACATAACTAATACTTCTGTCACTCTAATTTGTTAGAGCTTAAACCAAAACATTGAAGAACAGAAAATTCTGTAAGAAACAAGATGGAGTAGCTGCCAGAGATGCGAGGAAAATGAGAGTTCTGTATGAATTCTGATTTCAAGGAGCAGGAACATGCTTCTATGTGCATGTGTCTGTGTTCAGGTCCTTTGGGATGGGTAGAGGTGTGAGCATGAACCTCCTGCAGCCCCAAGGAGAGTTCACCCAGCTCCTGGTTTAAACAGGAGGAAGGATCAGAGCTGTCACTAGCACCTGTTTTAGATCTTCCCCTTCACTTCTTTTGCTTTCTTTACAAGTCAGAGCTTGCGAAGGCAACTTTCTGGTGGCTAAATGGTTACATGGTTTTTACTTTAGTTTATTTTATCAATTTTTTTTTCCAGGTTTTCCTAGTCCCTTGAAGCATCAAACCATTGGTCAATGGCTATTGACTACAGTTCCATTTTATTTACTCTGTCATTCACTTCACTGCTCTGAATCTCTTTGCGAACACTGTCATCTGCTGCTTTCTGCAACGTGATAAGGAGACAGAACTTCCCCTCCACCGCCCCTGCTCCCCAGCTCTTACTGGTGAGCTGGGCTGTCACCATGGAGCGCACAGCATGACGGCTCTTTGGTGCAGGGCCATGTCACCACCCCGGCCGTGTTTCAGAGTTGCTTTCCCAGGTCATTGACTCCTGCTCAGGAGTTTCGGTCAGCAGCTCAGAATTACAGTACGTCTCGGGGCTCTGGAAGGTTAGTTTTCCTCCTTGGGTTTTGACAATGATTTTTTATACTTAACATTTTGAGACATTTTTAAAAAAATACACGTATACTGAATGCTAAAACCCAAACTGACGATTTGGGCATTGATGTCAGGACCCTGAGGGCACTAACAGCCCTCACTGTCCCTGCCCAGACTCCTCTAGGCCTCCCCCCACCCTGCCCATTGCCCAGGAGCCCCACTTTGGCTCAGCCCAGGGCTGTCGGTCCCTGCCCTGGTGACACCGCAGAAGTGCCAGTCTCCAGCCCCACCTCTGGCCCTGCCTCCTGGATGGACCTCGACCCTACGCTGTGGGTCACCTGCCTCCAGGATGGACTCCGTGGATGTACCCAACAGCTGTGTCTCCAGCCCCCTCTCCTTTGGCTCCTGGCTGGGTACCTTGGGTGGACATCAGATCTAGTTCATCCCCTCACAACGTCGGGGCTGTCAATGGACCCTGCTAGAGCAGGACCCTGCTCTGCCTGCCCTGCCTGCGCCCTGTGGGACTGCAGCCAGATTTTCCAGGCTGAAGGCTTGATATGCCTGTCAGTCTGTGCCTCCCTTGTTTTTACATCTTTTCTTAAGCGTCAGTTATCATTTGCATCAAAGGTACCGTACAGGGTTAGATGGACCTTGGCATGATACATCTGTTCTAGCGTGAGTGAATGAAGGAAAGTGAATTTCTGAAACAGATTCATTATTCATTCAGAAGGACATAGTTTTAACATAATTTCTGTTCAAGTGGAAAGCTGCCTTTTTTTTTTCTTCTTCTCTTTTATTCAGAAGATTACTTACCTTGACGTTTTCACTAGAACAAGTATTTTGAACATTTCAGCATGGATTCTTGTAACACTTTGAGTTGAGACTACTGAATAACTTTCATTAATAAATTAAAACCAGTAATCTTAATAATCAGATGTCTGAGATGGAATTAAATGAGCCAGAAAAGAACATCATAGCATATCAACTACATTTTCCAAAACAAAAATGGAAGAAAAATTGAGCTACAGGATCATATTGTGGTGTTAAAAATACCAATATTGACAACAATTTCCCAGTACATTCCATTGTCGGGGGGGGGAATGTCATTGGCAGAACTATTTTGAGAATGGTTCCTGTTGATTTAGACAGACTTGCTTTCCTAGACTGGTGGTGAAAGCAAGAATAATTTACACTCATACTTACTCGTTGATAGAAATGCAGCTGATAAACAATTTGGACTGAAGTTGTAGCATTTACGTGCAGATGGACGCTATATTCAGAGAGAGGAAATTCCAGCACAAAAAGCAGTAGGAGGGCTAGTGACATAGTGAGACAGCTTACATCAATGCTTTTTTAGTTTTTGCTACCAAGACACACACTCTCCAATTTTACTGTTGCTCATATGGATAATTTCCTTTTTGAAATACAAAATCAGTTCAAAGCAAAGAGTAGCAGCCAATTTCAGGTAATGTATAATAGATCTGCACCAAGAACACCAATAGATCAATGCCATTTATATGTGACTGCTGGGACATAAATGACCCTGTCGCATGGTTATACAGGAAGAGCCTGTCAGTGAAACAAAACTCTTTGTATTTAAATGAAATTATTTCTTCCACGTCTATGATATTTGCAGAAGATGAGCAGTGATCAGATCACTTTCTGTCTGCATGCGAATTGTGAAATTTCTCCGCTTTTTTGTAGATGCTCTGGTGACACCAAATGATTAATGGAAAAGTCATCATGTTACTTTGGTTTTTTGGCAGACTGGTTTGGAACATTCATAGGTCTTTTTATTTGATTAAAAATTATCTATTTTGTTTTTGCTTTTTTTTACCTGGTATATTGTAGTGCTGGAATGAGGGACCTAACAACCTTTTATTTGTTCTATCACGTATCTCAGCTCTCTCTTCTTATATGACTTCAATTTACCCATCAGTACAAAAAGTTTGATTAAAATAGACATGGGTGGGTGTGTGGCATAAATTGCACTTAAAACAGCAATCTAAAATGGGGTTAAGAAAAATGATGTCCTTATGATTAATTGCAGTACTTTTTTATTTGATGCAAGGTACATGCTAATGACTGTTTTTAACATATTCCTGTTGCTGCTTCTTTATTTACCTGTCCACGAAGGCATTTGATTGAGTAACTGCTCTGAGTAGGGCTTTATATAAACACGCTTTACAAAAACAGAGGAATAGGATTACAATAGGTTTCTTGATGTGGCAGATTCTGGCAGCGGCAGTCCAGCAAAAGGCAACAAATTTAGTATGTCAGCCTTTAATTGCTCTGCACTTTCATGTAACTGATATTGGCACAAAAGCTCCATTCTACAGACAATGACAGTTTAAATTATGGGAGGAGGGGGTTCAGTCTGTACTGTACAAGAAAATGTTCAAGCAAGCCATTAACTAGGTCTTCCAATACATCCTTCCACTTTAAACTCTTCTCTCCTCTGAATGATGCACAAATTGGATTGAGAGAGAAAGGTTTTTCTGTGAAGGGACAGCGAAGGGACTTGCAAGTAGGCTACTTGCTGACACAGGATGGCACAAGTTTTTGTCACTCCCACCAATGCGAGGGCTGTCTGCAGGTCTGGTACAAGCTACCAAGGATGCCAGGAACGACTGTCACTGAAAGCAAAGAACATCTGCCCTCCATCTCTCCCACATGCACAAACAAGTCAAATTATAATAAATAGTATCTATATTTCACCCTTAAGAATAACAAAAGTTACACAAATAATATGTAGACAAATTAAGTCGACCCAAGTGGTTATTTCTCAGCCTGTGGTACACATTCTGTTGGAGATCTCCAAAATACTTCTAATGAGGCTACAAAAGTTAGCTAAAGAAAGCAAGTCCCTTGTTCATAAGCTCACATCATTTGCATGGAGTCCACACATCCACTTCTTAAGTTTGGGAAACTTAAAGCCAGTTTCTTAAAGCCATGAATTTCTGGTCCCAATGAACTAGTCACAGAAATTGTACACCCAAGTGTAAAGTAGATTATATGCTGAGAAAGAGCTTTAGAGTCATTCCTTTTTGCAAGGAAGATGCTTTTCTCTCCTTCCAACGTGTTAAAATACAATTGCAGTTCCTTCCTGAGAGTCAGTTTTGACCTCTTTCTAATGAAATTTCATGGGAGACCCTTCCATGGGAGGTAAAACACATGCAACACAGACCTCAGTGCTGGTTGGCAGCAAGTTCCTGTCCACAAAATAGGGAAAAAAAGTATAAACTCCCTTCTGAGGCACAGGAGATGTATCTGTGATGCCCTTCTCAGCTGCCACCCAGCCTTAGAGGAGATTAGATTTAAGCCACACACTTAAACATCAAAGAATGACTAGGACTACACCTCAGTGATGCTGACAGTTTGGTGCCTTACCCACCCACCAGTCCTGCTGAGATTCAGAGATGTAGCTGTCATGCAATCACAAACGTATACTTTACTGTTACCCCTGTAAGAAGGGCAAAAGGTGAGGGAGACATATGTTGTAGCCATTATAGCCATTTGCCTGGGACTTGGTGGGAAAGTGAGTGACGGAGTAAACGTTGTTTGCAGAAGCGTTGCCTCTAAATTTCCTCCCTTCATATATGTATTGTTTTTCATACAATTTGATTTTAGATTAATTTCATCTTCAGGATGCTATCCCGACAACCTTTCCTCCAGCTGCAGAAAGCTTCCAAGATAACTGCATGACACCCTCTGAGAGGTACCCTGGGCTGGCCTGGGTCGTGCAAATACTTTGCAGTGCACAGGGTAGCAGGGCTGTAAGCTGTACCTCATTGGTGCACAGTCAGATGTACGCTGGGTCGCTCCAGGGAAATAGGCAAGTCAGGAGAAAATCCAGACTAACATCATTAACTCAGAATGTGCTCAGGTCTTCTCTTTTCTTTGCTCTAGATTCTGCAGGCTTGATAACACATAATGAGACACACTGGATAGTTTCTGGATGGGAGGGAAAGACTTTGCTGCACTAAGAGTGGGGACAAGAGTTAGGGGCTCTTCCAAAGAGAAAACCTGTGACTCGTTGAAAGAGAATGGCTACCTTGAGAAAATGCTCGAGGAAGGACTTCAGGCTCATCGTCATCACTTGGGTGGAATTTTCTGAGTAGGAGAGGGGAAACAAGTAGTTTGAGGTGGGGGAAGGATGTGAGACAGAATTGGTTTGGCAGGGTTTAAGACAGATAAGCAGAGGATTAAACAGTGTAGAGGTGGAAGGAGCAAGGAGAACTGTTGAAGAGACAGAAAATGTCAGCAAGTATTTGAGTAGGAAAAAGAGGCAGTGGACAAGACTACAGATTGTAAAAGAAAGAAAAAGGGGGACTATGAGGTACAGGAGACACGATAAAGACCACAGAGAGACAGCAGCTTTCTCCCTCCTTTCCTCTGCCCAGATATTTGTGTTCTGTGTTAGGAACAGGAGAATCTCATCCCATTCCACTCCCACAAAAATCCTGTCTATTTGACTTTTACACCCCACTATTTTTTATTTTTTTTTTACCTTAAGTTCTGTTGAATCTCTGGTGGTCGAGAGGCATATCTCACAGCAGTACGTCTGCTAAAGGTAAATTAAAAGAGCAGCTATCTCACTTCTTATTAGAGATTAATAGGAATAAGTCTGAATCCTGTTTGTGCTCAGTTCAGTTCAATATCACATGGCAATACCATAAAGTTTCTGCTGTCATCTGCCCTTCTGAGCAACATGATTGTTTTTCAAGGCCTCCTTTATTCAGCATCCACTGCTACACAGAAATCACACACCTTGCAAATCTTTTTGTAAGCACCTCATGGAGCAACAGTACAAGGACTTGCATCCACAATTTTAAAATAAATATAAGCGCTTGACCATAATCAAACATATCATGGTGTGTACCTCCTCTTGTCACTGATTTTTTATTTTTTGAGTCAGGAATGTATTTATCACTCCTAGGTTTGCAAGAAAATCTCTTTAGTAGCAATTTGCCAATACAGTCCTCAGCTCTGGTGACCTCCATGTTGCAGACATTTGCTAAATTCTTCCCTTGGTCAGCATTTTAAGCCATAACCCTCTGGTCATTATTAAATCATTCTAAAAAAATATCATCAGCTAAAATTAATCTTTCAGAGGCAGAAAAAAAAGCTGCAAGACTCCATATGTTCTCAGTCCTAATGTTCTTCCCTCCCAGTTTCATAATCCTCTTTCCATTTGTTTCAGTAGTTCACTTATCAGCTCCCTGAGGGTACCTCAGCCTAGTCACTTCTTATCTCTACGATAAATGTGACATTACTTAAAGTACAAGCTTCAACAATGATATCAGTCACTTGTTTTCCTCTCTTTTTCTTTGTTAAGGCACAGTACTAACTCAGCCCACTCTTTTGCACTTGATATTCACTGAAATAAACAGCTAACAAATACAAGCTGTTTTCTGTGGTATTTTAAAATAACCATACGTATCTCTCGCTAGATCATGATGAATTTGAAACTATTTGACTATGTAAGACAAGCTAATTTAAATATTTGTTTAGCCTCTTTCATGGTGAAAATGGCATTTTATGAGTAAGCTTGAGAGCAAAGGCTGACAGCTGGGCTGATGGCAGAGTAACCTCTTGTCCTATGGGATTATTGGCAGGGCTGCTGACGAAAGTAAAGTTAGAAAATACTCCCACACTGGAGGGACACTAAATCAGAACACTTCCTCCTGAACATAATGCTTTCTGCCAAGATTAGACAAAATGATTTCAACTTGCAGGGTCAGGTTTGTAAGGCATCATCAGGACTACAGCACAGTGACCTCAAGGACCAGATGGCAAACTAGGGAAAAATATGGAATACCAGGATTATTGACCATCAAAATTATGAGATAAGCATTTATGATACCTACGTTTTGACAAAATATTTATTCTGCAGCTTGCAAGGAAAAAGAAAAGGCTGTTTACTAAGAACAGCTGTGAATGAAGAGCAAGTTGAGAAAAGCTGACCAAACCATGCATCAGAGAAGAAATGAGAAAAGATAAGGTCATCCAAGAGAAAAGTAGAGCAAGAAGTATGAGCGTATGATGGCTGACAGAAAAGCTGGTGAGGAATAGGAGGGCAGTTAGGAAATCTAGACCCTTTATGGCGGCAGGAGAAGAGGAACTGAAAAGTACTGGCATGGTCAAGCTGCAGGGTTGGAAATCGGTTTTACCAGCAGAACACCAGTTAGACTCCAGCTATCAATGTAATGCAACCAAATAGAACAGAACAGTGAGTGGTTTTGGTTGGTTGTTTTGTTTGTTTCCCTTCATAAAATTTCTTTTAGAAAATGCACAATAAAAAAAAGTTTAAAATCTTTCTGATCCTTTGCAAGTGTCTGTCTTTGTAAGTCTCACATGATTTGGTGAGCAGTAGCTAAGAAAATTAATTTCTAATTGCTACCAGTTCAATACTCAGCTGTTTTATCTGCAAAAGAAAATTTGATATGTCCAGTCAAAGTGCTTTGAGTCTTATTCTTAGAGAGCAAGTTTAAATATAGCTAATCCTTGGTAGATTAAATCCTTTCTACCTACAACTTAACCAGTATTTGCAGAGCAGCCATAGAAAAATAACTACGGTCCTTCAGAGCTCCTGGTGAAACAACTCTCATGTCTCTGGCAGGCAAGTCCTTGTTTAGGTGCACTGCTCCTAGAGCAAAGAACAGAAAATGGGTGGAAATAAAGACCTAGTAATTATGTTTGCACAAGAGCACATCACAATTTTTACTGAGACTAACAAATTTTATACTGAGTCTTTCGATTCTTACCTTTTTGCGTCAGGGACAGTACCTCCTCTCTGTGGTTATAGCAATCCGCACAAGCAAGGTAGTTGGCATCAAAATTGGCTTTGATAGCGCTAACATAAGAAAGTGTTTACTATTATTGAGAAGCCTGGAAAATACAGCCACAAAATAGTAAAATGCAATTACTGAGAGAGCAAGGGAGAAATTGCCTGCCTACAATCACTTATAATACACTTCAGAAATGATCGAATTTTTAATCCATTCTTCAATATCAGCTGAAAATAACAGCTGTTAGCTCATACGAAGGCTTCAGCTTGCCCTGGTAGTCCTTATCGAAGGGTGGTGAGCCCAGACCCCGGCAGGCGAAGGCAGAGGTGCGCCCAACGATGAAAATGAAGGCCAATGGCAAACCTGGGGAGGTACTAAAATTTAGAACTCCATTAGCTGCCTAGATTAGTCTAGGAACTCTTCCAGCTTTGAATCAGACCAGAAATTAGGACATAAAACACATGGCCTGTGTTTTCCAGCATATACCTGCAGGAGGTTAAGCGCAGCATTTCACCCCGGATTTAATATCTGAATGTCCTTTCCCACATTCTCCTGATCGCCAGCAGAGATTTGTGTTCCCTTGTCAGTGCCACGCACCACCTTACAGCACATACTTTTCTGACCACATGTTTTATGATCTGGGATGATTTCATTCCCACTGTGGAAAAGAGAGAGCAGGTCTTTTCTGGCTGATTGCATCCTGTGTGCATCTCTCACAAACCATGATTAGCTGTTTCAGCCGACATAAGGCACCTTCTGACAAATTTGTTAGTTACTTAACCTAGTCATTCTTAGTGCATGCTACAAAATCTCTCCCACCAAATGAATGCTGTATTTCAGTCTAACATTTACAGCATATTAGGTAGGCTATTTTCAAAATAATTAGGTCTGTTTTGTGAATGTATGAAATAATATATTTTATTTTAATACCAATATTAATAATTATTAAATATAATTT
>NW_009622683.1:152528-169030 GCF_000690535.1 Cariama cristata
TATTTTAAAATATTTGAAATTATTATTTTTGAACTCTAAGAGAGTTTAGAATGATTCAGATAAATACCCACAGCTTACCAATACAGTACAAGCAATCCCTAAGTTTGTATTTTAAATTTAGTCACTAGGATTCTATCTGGCTGAACTAAGCCCTAGCTGTAACGATCATGTAAGGCATACATGTCACCGCAGTTTAGTGAGCTGCCTATACTTAAACCTGATTGAAGGTTAAGTAGATCAGGAAGATGGTCAGCCTGCGACACATTCTCAAATGCCAAATATGCAAAGAAGGAAGAGAAGCCCTCAGATTTTAATAATTAAATTGCTTAGCTAGTCAGTCCAAACCAAACAAGGAATGTGTTCTAATTAAACATGCAAAAAATGTTTTCAGATCTATTATCTATTATCTATTATTATTACATGCTTATGTTTCTTTAGGATGGTTTAATGCTTCTAATCCTTGATTATATAACAGTGCTTTAATCCAAGATAAGTTGCAAGACAGCAACAAACCCAAAGACCTCGAGTGTTTTGATTTTCAGATCCAGTTTGGCCTGAAGGCACCCTATGCTCTTAGACTATGTCAGCAGAAGTCTTTAGATCTCAGCAGAAGCCATGGCTGATTTGGTACTGTTTCAGGTTTGGCCCAGAAAAGATAAGGGATTTTAACTTTTATGCTCTGTACAGTTATAAATTTTGATCAGCCTTTGATGTGCGTGTCCAGAGTGGTGTACACACTTAAACACACTTCAATGTCATTTTGTTCTTTAGTGGGACAATTTTTATTCCTCATCTGTGTCTCTGGTGTCTGCTAACTGTCTGTTCAGACCTGAACAGTCCTTCTACTCTATTTACACGGGCAATCAACAAAACAGCTTTAGCCAGTGAATTGTTATTTTTCCATATCGCAAATACCAAATATGCCTCTTGTAGTTACTTTAACTCCTACAACTGACACAAATAATATTGAACAAATACTTAAAAAACCAAAATCCATATCTCTAGAGAAAGACAGAAAATATAACTGGGGAATATTCTAAGTACTCAGCGCTTCTCTTGAAAGGTTAGTTAGATAAGGATAATTGCTGTCATGTTACAGATATAAAGACAATGATATAGATAAGATATTTTTTATTTCTTTGATCATTGTTATGGCAGAGGTGAGCAATGACTTAGTCAAATTCACAAAATATCAAAATTTGTTGAGGTTAGATTTCTACCTAGGAGTGAGTTTTAGACTCAAGAAAAACAAAACCTTAAAAGCCAAAGACCATAGGTACATAGCAGACACCAGAAATGCAAGGTTTGGGCAGGGGCTGTCCCAGATTTGATGCACTTCCCTCACGTTGTGCCTGAAAGAGGACCTCAGAAATAAAGAAAAGGAATCCTTCCAATTCAGTTGGCCTCAACTGAGACTGCAGAAAAAATGACAAGAAAGTGTCACATACAGCAGTGTTTTTTGTAGTCATTCCTATTCAGAATAAAATAGGAGCCATCACACCACTGCTTTGTAATAAGAGACCTCCAATCAATCATCATTATGATGACAAATGTAAGGCACCATTCACCTGAGCTGAACGTAAATTAGAGAGTGCACTATAATAAATCCTGGGTAAAATATTAAACTCAATGAAATTGCATTCATTAATTCAAGAAATAAATTATCCCCTGACATGTGAAAAGCTCTATGCTGTTATGTGAGAGCAAGTGAAATCTTTGGGGATAGTTAATGGAGAACAATACAATTTTTTCATGGAAAGATTCGTGGAAAGCCTGCCAAGTGTTTTAGAGAACGTTCTCTCAGGATACACTTGAAAATATGAATAAATACTTTTATGTTCATAATTTACTGAATGGTTTTAAATAAAAATAGATTGTATTTTGTGAATTTGTATCTCCTCATAAGGAGAGGAGAGGCATTTATTGAAAGAGCATGTTGACTCCCAGGAGATGTTAACGGCGTTCCCAGTGAAGACCGCAACCCCTTGCACAGCGTATCTTTAGCATGGGTTCTCCTACACAATCTCCTCCCCTTCGAGTCCTCCTGCTTCCTGCCAGCTTTTGACCTTGCAACCACTCAAGAAATATCACACTAGAGATGAAACTGGTAAGGAATTTCCCTCTCCAGATCCTCACTTGCAGCCCCAGGATATGTGTCAGATGGGTGTATCAGCAGATTATTTCAGCCGTAAGCTTTCCAAGGCTAAGTCGCTGCTTGCAGGAAAGCGTCCACCCACTAGCCAGCCGATAAGGTTACTTATGGGAGAGTGTCCAACTTTGATTTCTGCTCCTGAAACTTATCTATGTTTCACATAAAAGGGCACAGACACAGCATACATGGCCAGGAATCCATGGTTTCTTCCTCCTAAGTGAAAGCCACTGGGCTACTGAGCCAGGTTCACACTTACTCTTGCAATCTTGAATTCTTCACCAGCCACTGCTGTGCTCGAAAAGGAGACACAGGGGATGTGTCTTCCACCTACCTTGCCCTGATTAGTAGGATATTCTGAGAACTGAAGAAAAAAATGGAAAAAAAAGAGGTCTGTGGATTCATTCCAGTTTTCCTGCTTTGTGTGTGAGAACACTACTCACGTGGCTATTACTTACCAAATTTTTTGGACATATTTTTCCTACTGAATTGACCATCTGAGCTGATTGCAAAGACAGCAAAGAAGAATTGTGTGTAAAACACAAGAAAAAAGGTAAGCAGTGTGTCCATCCAATAAAAGTCAAGGCAGAGAGGCAACAATGACACTTGTAATATTTAGAAGACTGCTATGAAAAAGAACGTAAATACTTTGTTCTCTGTAAAAAACAAAAAAAAATTGCCAAAGAGGTAGTAAGTTGAATATTAGGAAACTATTCTAATAATACAGGTGGAGAAACACAGAAGGAGATTACCAAAATGGTGTTTCTAAATTCCTAGTCAGGTGGGATTTTAAGATCAGGGCATAACTCGGGCAAGGACAAAACTAAAGAAACTATATGAACTGGAAATGCAGGTGATCTCCAAACACCGGTGGCCTATAAGGACCAGCCCCATTTCCCCGTGACACTCCTCACTGTTGCATTGCTGGCTTTTGCCTGGGAGGCATGCTCTCCTGTTTGCAATGGCACAAGGCACGGCACAGCCAAGCACAGCACAGAAGATACGAGGGTGGCTGTAAGGATCACGTGCTACCCCATCTTACTTTTCCATAAACAGGTATAGTCAAACAGTCAAACGCAGCATACGCATTAAAAGCTCCAAATTAAGGTCACACAATTTGGCATTTCCTAACAGCTGCATGCCCAATATTTACTGCAGGGAGAGGAGCCTCCAAACACCATCGCGCTGCCCACCTCGAAGCTCCACCATGAAACCTTCCCTTCCCTGCGATCCCACACACCTCCACAGCCCGGGAAGGTCCATCCACCACCAGGACAGCTCCCAGGTGCCTCACCACAGCGATCTGTCCTGTGCGCCTCATGGAATGGAGGATTCACCAGAAACCAAGAGCCATGGGTTCCTGTGGACTTCCATTTCGTATTTCATAATACCGCTAGTCATCTGCGCTGGAATGCGTGATGAATACATCCATACAAGCTTAGTGGAAAAAACATGCTGGGCATTATCCATTTTATACTTTTCAAAGGCTCAGAAAGTTGGCCAAATCAAACCCAGTTTCCACTGAAACTCTCCAAAGTCCTTCCCAATGAAAGCTATAATCCCTGCCAAATGTCAATTCTCAACTGAGCTATTCAAATACTAATTTTTAAATGTTTTCATGAAGGGCAAAAATATTGTTTGGGTTTTTTTGTTTGTTTGGTTTTTTGTTTTTTTGGGTTTTTTTTTTTTGCATTTACAAACTGAATACAGGCATCTCATCAACATTTATTGAATGACAAAAAAGGACTGCCTTTCCTAAACAACATTTTAGCCTCAGAAGGGAAAGATTCTGCCTGAATGAAAAGAGGTAATTTTGAAGGTTGCCTTGGCTACTTACATCATACGATCAGTCTCCATTTTTGTAAGATCACTGCAATAAGTTCATAATCAACATTAATGCTGATTCCTCGCCAGAATGAGGACACACTGCCATATCATACCCTGACCAGAGCATCTCCCTGGGTCGGGGAAGCAACAGCACTGACATCCCAAGTGCTCATCCCACACTTGCCCTCACACCTACTCAGCTCAGAAGGTCTTATAAATTAAAGCAATAAACTGCAAATCACATCAAAAATTTAGCACTAAATCATTCAGGAAAGAAAGAAAAGACCAGTAAGCACATCATGACTCATGCTCATTTATGTATTTGTTTTTGCAGACTCTCAAAAGCCTACTGAGTTTACTGCATATAGGAGTACACAGAACTGCCAGCAAAAAGTATGCACAATCCACAATATAATTCATCATTTTTTTAGGGCATGCTGACAAAACCTTTAAGCCAGCAAAATAGATCTTCCACTGCATCGTTTCATTAAAAGAAAACTACAGGTATTTGGTATATTTACTTTTTTTTTGTTGCAGTGAGGTATAAATTCCAAGTTATCAGTGTTCAGAAAGCACAGACTTTAGATTAAAAGAAAAAAAAAATACAGCTGACTCAAGCTTACTTAATAAATCTGTCTGACTATCTCAGAGTATATTTTATTTAGTATTCTTGTTCAAGTCTAGCTTTCACCTGTTGTTTGAAGGATCTTATATCATTAGCTCGTGGGAGGAACAAGATTAACAGCTGATATTCTGGGGGTGGAAAGGGAAAATGATCATGATTAATTTTGTACCTTTTATAAAAAATGGCCTGTTACTGCTATTTTTATAGGCTTCATTAGAATGTACAACGAGGGAACTTCCATCTACATGTGCTTGATGGTTTAGTGGTTTTATGCAGAAAAGCAAATCCAAAAGGGAGAGGGAGAGAGGTGTCCTAGCAGAGAACTTGGCGTCACCCCTTCCTTGGTGACAAAGCTCCGAGTGACCTGCTGCACTGCCAGGAGTGGTCGCTTCTCTGGGATGCTGCTATCTCCCAGAGCCAAAGGCAGGTCGCAAACCTGGCCTCACCAGCCCACTCCTAAGACTGCAGAGCCAGGATCTGGAGGGTGGATCTTCAGTCGCAGAAAGCAGTCTGAGGAGGACGAAAACATCACGCGTGAAAGTGTAGCCAATTGTAATCTCAACCTCTTCAGCTTTTCCTGTTTTTTTCACATTACGAGTAGGCAATAGTTTAGTGTTCACATTCCACTTTCATCTTGTGACCGAGTTTGAAATGTCCCTGATAAAAGCCCTTGTATCTGTATTTTACTTGCTTTCCATACTGACATGACATTCCCAACTCTGTCAGTCCTAAAAGTCAGAAAGAAGTTATGTTCTATCCTATCTCAATTAGGACTATAGTCAGGAAAGTCCAAAACAGCTAGCTATTTAGCTATGGGATCATGGTCAATCTTAAAAATGTATTTGTGTAGTTTTGGTTGGAAAATGATTGGAGCTGGCATCGGACTTATTTCATAGGAGATTCTCTCTAAACATGCCACCACGTTGTCATCACAGTTAGCCCATGGTCTCTAGAGGGCTGACAAATTTGCTGGGAGAAGTGGGGGGAAGCAGTAGCTGTTGAAATGCACCTTGCAGAAGATGCATTTTATTTATTAATTCCTTCACTACGCACAACAAAGGAAAGCAAAAACTAGGGAAGCTAGGAGATAATGTCTGCACCTAAGCTTCTACTAGGATAAATTGGCCCTTAATGCAAATGTAGGGTCCTCCTCCAATGCCTAAATATCATCCCCTTTCCTCATTCCACTCAGCAATCTGACATCCTGGATATGAAATCCTTTGACCATGGATGGACGATTCTCCTCACCTGAGCCTCCAACACCCTGTAATACATATTTCCAGCATATTAGAAATATCTGTAGTCTAGGGATTGCTGGGCTAACTAGTACTCAGTGCAGAATTTTAAAGTAGTCCATATTGTGAGGCATAATTATATCCAGTTGATCTGCACTGTCATCTCCCAAAACCTCAACAGATTTAACTGACTGTCATCCTCTCCGTTTTAAAGTAGTGCTCTTCTCTAGCATTTTCCCAGAAGATCAAAATCCAAGGGGCGACACTGCTCACAGAAAGCATAGGTCGGTTCTAGGACTGAATTACCATCTTGTAATAAAGATTACTGTTTTGAAAAAAATGTCTCTGAGGCGTCTGATAAAATTCAGATATGCATCAATATTATTTCTGGCTGCTGCAGAAAGTGTCTAAATAAACCCAGATTCTATTTTAATGCTAATTTATTTAAATTAATTGGCTAGACATGCATATTAATTGTATTCTAATTTTTCTTTCAGATATTTTTGGTGAATGGTGAAAGCAGGAGAGAAAACATCTGTTCCAGGTGAATGACATCCATAAAAGCCATCAACAGGAATATGATACAAAGGCTGGTGGAGTCACTAACATTTCTCTACAAGCAGTCTCTAACACATCTCAATAGCCTAAGCCTAGAAACCATAAGCAAGCCTTTGTTTCTGAATAGTTATGCTAATCAAGGTTAAATATACATAATCAGATACGGAAGATAAACTGAGTGCACAGAAAACCAAATGGATCAAAGATAGGAAATGCTAATGAGGTACTTAACAAAACAAAGGCCAAATTCTACTTTAAGCTCTGCTGGTGCACTGGTTTCAGTATTATTACTCCAGATTTACAGCAGCATAGCTAAGATCTGAATCTGGTCTGATCTAAGTATAGGTCAAGAATTAAATGATATCCCAGTAAAGGATGTCTGTTGTACCTGTACCTTACTTTTACAAATTCTACCGTTTTTTTCCCCTAACAGGTCTAGAGTTATTACAGTCCTGTCAAAAACTGGGTATAAATTGTAAGAGAATTAAATCCAGAGTGAACAAATATTTTCAGAAGCAAATACCATAATAGGTAAAAGGAAAAAGGGCATAAGTATATTACTTGAAAAGCAGCTACTTTTGAAAAATGCACTAGCTAGTCAGGATGACAAGATACTTAAATGACTTATTAAATGAAAAAGTATTGTTATCTAAGTAAAGGTTCATTCAACCCACTCACAACTGATAGGTGCTCATCATCATGCTTTAAAAAATAAAGGATGCCCAACCATTTTGCATGCTTTTGCACGCTGCAAGTAGGCACGACTGTTTAGAAGGGTTGCTTTATACTCTCGGTGCTTTCTTAGAAGTGCAGTCTTGTTAGAAGGAGAGAGCGTGCACAGTAAACACATAAAGACTTATCAGCAAGCAAAGCACTTTCTTTAGACAGGCACCCTTTTATACCAATTAGATTTTTTCCATAAAGCTTTACTTTTTATTCTGGCTTGCACTGCTTCTATTAGATTAGATCTTAAGCCAGCACAATAGATAGAGAAATGTATGTGGAGTTAATTACAGGCGCTTGGAGAACAGCCAAGAAGATATACTGCTATGAAACATTTACTCACATTCTGGAGGTCATATGAACAACAGTAATGGGATTCCCAGCTTCAAGACTGCATGGAAATGAAAGTGGGGAATCTCCCATAGGATTATAAAAATGTAAGCTAAAAATGGAAAATCAGACAATAGGGAAGGAAGCTTTAGGACTTATTAACGCAAGGAACTGTGCAGTAATGAAGTGAACACGCACCTTTCTTACTGATATGCAAAGAGCAGATTTTAAGATCCAGCGTGTGAGTATGCAGTGTTAAAATACGGGCAAAAACATGCTGCCAGACTCTCTCCAGTTTCCTGATGTTGAGAGAAAAGGTTGTGTAGTAAATAGCAAACATCAGGTGGATTTGTTCCGATCTTCCTTTCTAACTTCCTTCGTGTTGATTTGATACTTAAAGCTGTGCAACCAAGATCCAGAAGATCCCGGTTTGGCTTCCCTGGAATAG
The DNA here is from genome assembly GCF_000690535.1 of Cariama cristata. NCBI lineage: Eukaryota > Metazoa > Chordata > Aves > Cariamiformes > Cariamidae > Cariama > Cariama cristata. The sequence goes on from NW_009622683.1 coordinate 160,424, forward strand.
AATCCCTCTTGGTTAAATCCCTTGTTCCTGTACAGTCAAGCTGCGAAAGCAGGGGTGCTCGGCCATGCTTCCCAAAGCTTACAGTAGGACAGACTGACGGATGCACAGACATGAGGAGGGTTAAAATTCCCAGGTACTGTTCTCCTAAAAGGGAGAGAGAAGATAAATTGTGTGGCCTGGAGCGCCTCTGTGTTCATTTGGGTCAGGAGCACAATTTTGAAGCTGATCTCCTGGTTGATCCCACTCACTGTGTTTTGGTTTGTATCCCAAGAATATCTCAGAGCACACAATTAATTCCTTATGCATTAAATTCAACAGGACGACGCGCTCTAGGAGTGCACATACTGTGCTAACGGGCAGCAAGTCCACAGGATCAGACTAGAGCTATTAAAAAATAAATTCCCTCTAGGCACATGCCGCAGACATCAGACTCCCCAGCACTAACTGCTTTACCTTACAGACCACCTCCTGCTGCAGAGCACTCTCTGTTAATGTCAGCATAACCTTAGAGGAATAATTAGCTCATCCAAACCAATCTGAGAAGGAAGCAAGCGAGACCTTAAAAGATTTATTCCACCTTGTGTTGTTTACATATAGACATTGTATATTTCTAATTCACCTTCTTTTAACTGTTTTTCCATCTGCAGCATCTCACCTACAAATATACCTCTTTCAAATATACCTCTTTTATACCTCTCAATATTTGTCATTGTCACAGTGAGTCCCGCAATTGCTGCTATTAGAAGAGGTGGGCCTGTCAGTCCCCATAGATGTACAAACTTAATCTCAGGAAATACTTTCTGACACGTGTCCTCATAAAGATGCTGTCAAAGGCATAGGTGTGCTGCAGAATTCACTACTAAGGCTTCTAAGGATGAGATCACCTATCTACAGGTTCACACGTCTTTTATACTTAGAAACTGTTTTGCCAACATGCAGTCAGTATATATGCAACACAGATTGCTCCAAAGCTTGTCAGCAGTCTTTGAAAACACTCACGTTTGTTGAGATGACCACAATTCAAGTTTCTCACTGCAACTAACAGAGAAATTGTACATAAAAAAGAGAAGCCACATCCACAGCACAGACCAATATCTCATTCCATAATTCTGCATGGAAGTGTTAGAAAAATATTTAAGTACCACAAAACATGAAGTTGCTATCAAAGTTCCTATTTGAAGGGTAAGCTTGGATCCACGTCACCTAATTCAAGTAGATTCACTCTATAGAACATTCTCTGGTCCTTCAAAGAAAAAGTAGATATCATGAAGTGATGCACCCACTTGCATGCCAGGCAGAATACGTCTTCCTCTGCTCAGCAAAATTCTGACGGGTGGGATGACAGTTTATATGTTCCCTTTCCCAGGTGCTTTTGCCCTATCGCTGTTTTCCAGGAAATTGTTATTCCTGCTCAAGGCATAATTGACACTCTGCTCATTTCATTCACACTTTAGCTTCTATAATTAAAAAAAAAAAAAAAAAAGATAAAGAGATCCTTTATTTCACTCGTGTCTCTTCTTGGGATTCTATCAATAGGCTCTGGATATTGGTGTTCTCTTTGTTGGTGTTTTCCCTCAAGCCTCTTTCAGGAATCAGCAACAGATCCTCACTTTCTTCTGGTGGTTACATTTTCACTTGTTTTTTAAAAGTTTCTAGTCCTGGTAACTGTAAAGGAAAGCTTTATAGTGTAATGCAAGAGTGTTGTTTCATTTTGTGAGCCAGAAAAAAAAAAAAGCTGCCAAAATATTTAATATGAAAATAAATTCTCCTTATTGTAATTTAATTGGGGAGGGGAGGCAGGGAGAGAAAGGACTAATGCTTAAGCTGTGAATTCTTGTGGCTGACAACTCTTTCACCCAACCCACATGCTGACATAGCCCTGTTACAGTATTTGTAAACATTTTATGTAAAGTGAGACCTGTACATTGTACGTGCAAACCACAGAGCTCTCTCCAATTGCACAAAACTCAGAAGCCTACCAGGTGTCTTTTCAACAACCCCAAAAACCTGACTGGAGTTATATGGAAACCTCATCCTTTTTCAGGTATCACAGACTGCAGAGTAGTGACAGATTTCTCATCTTCTCAACTGCTGCATGAATTCTGGATGAGCTAAATTCTCCTGTGTGAAAACTAACGGCAGTTGGCAAGTGCAGTGGCTTCTTCGGAGGTTCACAGCTCCATGTACAAAACCTCAAAGTGACATAAAGCACGGATGTGATTTGGTTCAAGTAATTAAGTATGCAGAATCTTTTCACTACTGACTTCAACCAAGTTGCTGCTGCTTTCATATACGAAAGACCTGAATCTGGCCTCTAACCTTAAATCTTCCTTCTGTCATTCAGCCAACGGTACTTTAAATCTGTCTTGCTGACATCCTGTAGCCGCAACGTGCATCCACACCACATTGTGCTTTCCAGTCAGACATATATATATGTGGGATGCAACTATATCCTTAATGCAGGTCTCCAAGAGAAATGCAGACTATTAAAAGCATTCCTTCCAATTTTAAACATGATTCTGCCAAAATACTTAAATATAGCTGGTCAGCAGACTACACAGTGGTTACCGTGATGAAGTGAGACACCAGCTTAAGCTCTGTCTGCACCACAAATTTAACCAAGCTGGTAGCTGGTTAGTGGTAGTCTGTTGATCTGGGCCCATCTCTCAGTATAATACATCCTAAGTCATATTTGCTCCCATCAACAGAGTATCCAAATGTGTCTGTGGCTCTAGGAAGGCATGTGAGTGGGTGTGTGCTATTCACAGATGTGATGCTATAGACCTTCAGGAATGCAACAGAAGAAAATGTTGAGGGTTGTTTATCCTCTAATTTAAGGCCAGGCTTTTAAAGGTGAAAAAAACAATTGATGGCTGGCTCCCAGCACCACTTTGCAAACTGAGACCAGGTGAGTTTGTCTTCAAATGGTTGGATGACTTACTTTCCAATTCATATACTACCCTCTCCTTTTTCTTGCAACGCTGATGCAAAAAATCACTAAAATAGCACAAAAAAGCCAAACAATAATTAAAACTTTCCATCACATTGCACTGACATTATCAAGCTGTGGGTGGACTCCCTGACACAGTAGTGGAAGTACGAAATCAGCATTGGTTCCATTCTTTAGAGATGCAGTGCTGCTGGCACCCATACAGAAACGCCTACAAGTCTTGAGAGAGTATGATAGTTGACCTAAAATATTTGTATACACTAGGTTATTCAAACAGTTCTCAAGATATTTCTGAGAGTGAGCCTTATTTCTGTTTGATCTCTGGCTCTGTGCTCGAGAAACATCTTGCACTTAACTGAGAATTTGCTGGGAATCTAGATTATATCCCAGCACTGAATGCTTGGCCAAGGAGATCTAGGGTCTCTGCCAGCAGAAATATACACTGGAAGACAGGCTGCCTCAGTGTGTTTTACCAGTACTCCACCACATATTGGACTGATTTGAAACCACCAATTGCAGTTGTATTCCACCACAAAGAACAGTTAAATTGGGCACATTTCACCATGAACCACCTCAGAAGGATTTGAATTTATGTGGAAATTTTTGTAATGTAATCTTTACAGGGAGGGAAGCAACAGCTCACAGAAAGAAAAAAAATACCCTTTACACAAGTGTGTACAGATAACCATTTACTCTCATTCGGCTTTATCTTTCTTTGCACGCATGCCTCCAGATACAAACGCAGAAGTTTTGAGCTTTCTTTTCCCTTAGAAAAGAAGAAATCTACAAAATATGGTTGTTGTAATGGCAAAAAGGGGCAAAGATTTGCTACGGAGCAGAAATTCAAGTTAATTATTTGCAAGTATTTGAAGGGGAACAAATAATAAAGGCATTCCAAAATATCAGAGCTGTCTTACACCACAAAACAAGCCCTGGGCTAAAATTCAGTGGAAAAGAAAAAAAGCCAGTAAACTGACTATTGGAAGAAAACTGCTAAAGATATGCTATGCCCAGATAGCCAAAGAAAATGGCACCGGTCACTCGGGGTGCTAAGAACTGGTCTACATGGAGCACAAGAAAAGGTATTTCAGGAGGGAGCCTTTAATGTTAAGGACAGGACCCAAACCACAAAGGTCATACACTAGCATTAAAAAGTCAATGTTCACCAGCAAGAAACATACAGACACACATCCACTTTATATTTACGTTTTATATTAAACATGTTTGCTCCGTTTTGGCAAAGTCTGGCATTTAAAGGTACCTGAAGCCAGTCCTCCCTCCTGAGCAAATGCCTTAAGCACTGGGCTGGGCCAGGCCCTCTCTCTTTTCACTCCATCCTCCTGCCCGCTGGCATTGCTTTGAGCAGGAGGTGGAAACCCTGCAGCTCCTCCAGCCAGGAGCCCTGGAGCCATCACCTGACAAACAGCAAATCTGGACATGCCCCATCACATACCAATGAAGAAAGTCAGCCCAGGGTCTCCAAGATATCTGGCGAAGATATCTAACACTTAAACTAGTTCATGAAAACCGGTGCCCTTCTCCTCCTCTGCCAGCCCCATTTCTGAGGACAAGCAATGAGTTCTGGTTAGCTTTCTTGGAAAATGCCTTCAGCTGCCTCCCTGCTGGGAGGACTCCAGTCTCCGGCTCCCAAGGGGAGGGGTACCTCGAGCAGCTTCAGACACACTTTTAAGCTTGAAATTTCCCCACATGCCTCAGCTTAACCAGCAGCAGAAATGCTTAATTTGCCCATCTTGCATCCTAACTCTCATTACGTACTGGCTGCAGTGTCTCAGGTCTTAAAAAGCTGTGAGTTAGGGGATGACTTGGGCTGAAGCAGTTGAGCCTTTGACTGAATCCAGCCTTCATGTTCATGGTCACATAGGAAGCCTGTATCATCAGACTTCAAACAATAAAGCAGTAATCACAGGGCTGGGTTTGTGTCCTGAGCAATAGGTTGCCCTTCCTCTGAAGCCACCTAGAAATAACATTGACGTAAGATCAATAGTTGACAGTCATTTTCCAAGTCACATATTTTCTTAACAGCATTCATGACCTGAGTTTTTCTAAGACTATCTATTTCTTCCTCATGAGTGGTATGTATACAAATCCTGTCCCATCCATGAATAAAAAGGGTTTGAACATAAGCATCAAGCATACGCAGCATTTGTGCTACTCTGCCCAGGGCTGATCACTGATACTGGCTGATGGTCCACAACACGTGACTCAGCTGAGTGAGGAGGGATGGGGTAGGAGCTACAGAGAACAGTAACACCTTCCAGTGCTTCCATCACCTCTGAGGGAGGCAGGAAGGCTCCATTTCTAGATGTTGGTTGCTCTAGGGCACAGTCTCACTGTCTCCAGGCTTTTTTTTTTTTTTTTTTTTTTTTAAAACGTTGATCAGGAGAGAACTTTTAAAACAAATCTCCTGGTTGTCATCACCTGAGCATGCTTGGGTTCACATCCCCAAGCAGTCTCACAGGTTGCAAATCAGGTTTCCTTCTTGTGAAACCTGCTTAGAAGATGAGCTTAAGAGGGCACCCAGTGGGCGCTGGCTAGAGCTAGCCCAAAGTACTTGTATGCACTGAAATATGTAAAGCATGAATGCTAGGAGTTCAGCACCAAGTGTTTAGATCTGTGGATTTGCCCTTCCTGGGCCACATTACTTTTTAATATAGATACAACTTCTGTTAACTGAAATTACTGCACCCTGATTCGATCCCTGAAATATTTGGTTGCAGATGATTTTCACTCAGTCATATTCCAGGAAATTGTCTTATTGCCCATATTCAGCCCCGTGAGACAGAATTTCAGAGGCACTCCTCTTCCATTTGTCCTGCTGTTGATGTCACTAGAGGGGAACTAGAGCATCATTCCCAAACAACATCTCTTCCTGAAATTAGAGCTGGATGGATCACAATGCCTCACTACAAAGTTTCTGGGTTATTCTTTATCACTAGAAACTGAATTCCAGTCCTCCAGCCCTACGTCCATCACTTCCACTTCCTCTTCTAATGATTCACTCTGCAAACATGCCCACCTTGTTACCCACCACCAGGACCCTATCCTCCCCTCGGACCCATGGTTGGTCCCGCACTCACCCAGGCAGTATTTGTCCCAGAAATCCACCTCTCTATAAAATCTTCACACACACCATACATTCAGTCCATTAAAATAATAAAAAAAAACCATGGCAATGCAAACCCATGAAAATTATAAACAGTGCAGCTTCTCCTCTCCTAGCCTCGATGATGCAAAATGTACAAAGAACAAATGGGGCAGAACGGCCACTCTTTTAGTAGGTGTCCCACAATCCCCATCCTATTCTCTGCTGACGTGGCCTTGAATTATTTTAGATTGTAACACTTTCCTAAAGGGCACCACGTTTTTTACCCCACAGAACACCATACTGGTTTCTCAGCAGTAAGTACAATGAACAGCACTATTAGAACAAGTACATGGATCTCATTTCCTCCCTGCTCTCTCATCCAGTGGACATTAGAGAGGCTCAGACAGCTTTACAATCTAGTTAAAATTCCCCTCATATCACAACATGGGCACCTATCCTGGTAACTTGCTGATGAATCTAATATCTTTTTGTTGTTCCCATTGCTAAAATGTTTACCAAACTTCAAAACTAAGGCAAACTAATTTAGATTATAGCAGAGTGCCACCTAGTGCTAAGCAGGTTTGAACTCAAAAGGCATGCTCTTATCTGTAAGAAATTACTGAATTATTGACCAAAAATTCATTCTTCGGTTGTACTACCAGTATAACCCACCTTCTCTGAGAAGGCGCAAGGAAAGCATATGGAATAATAGAGAGCAAGATGATAAAAGAGCCTGAACTAATTACATTCTCTGTAAAGGTGACCAGGCTCTGCCGTTAACGAAGCCCTGCAGTTCTAGGTGAGTGCATTTAGGCTGTTACATGAGCTCTAGGTTTTAGCACATAATACAATGTAAGTGAATGGAAGAAGAAAGTGTGACAAGAATATGCTCAATCTGCTCTAGAAATGCCCAAGGATGGGGGGCGGGGTGTGGGGTGTGTCATGTTTGTTTCAAACTTTGCTTTATAGGATTTATTTTTTGTCCCACCAGGAGAAAATCTAAATCCCCTGCTGAAATGAACACATCAGAGAGGGCCAGGAACACCTTCTGTATTTCAGGTGAAAGGCACCTGCTGACCCCAGCAAACACCAGCTGAAATCTCTGTATGCCCTACAGCTCCCTGAAGAGATGCAAGGTGAAAACTCCGATTGTGGCCTCTGAAAATGGCCTTAGACATGAAGAGAGATGAGAGAGACAAAAGTTTTCAGTCCCTAACTGGTTTTACGGATGTTCCAAAGGAGATTTTAGGCTGGCAGAGTGTGGTGGCAGGAAGAAGTTCCCTGATAGCTCAAACAGAGATTAAGCATTTCCTAGTGTTAAGCTAGGGAAAGCATTTCCCTGGCTAGGATGATGTTCCCGTGCTGTAGACGTTCTTCTCTGAGACCAACAAAGGAAAAATTGTCAAGTGTCAATTTTATTTTTTTTTTAAATTCCTTAAACCTTCAACACACCCAATAACAGGTGTTTTGTAAAACAAGATTTCCCAGAAAATGATACCCAGACTACAGAAACCTCAATCCCTTCTCTTGGGGAGGGCTACACGTGGTTATGAACAACTGGCGCACACAGGCTGTCGGGGTGGAGCACAGATATTCCCAGGAAAACACGGTCTGAGCTAAAGTCTATTTGCTGCTCAGCTCTGTCTTTTTCCTTGGGTGTGTTTGAGAGAAAGCTGAGATTAACTGACATTTATTACAGAAAACAGCCTATCTTTATGCTAGTAGAAATGGGCAGAGTGGATCTAGAAATAATTCAATGAATTATTCTGAATTATTATTCCAATTTTTGTCTCATCCTGTTCAGTGCTTTCAGACTGCAGCAAAGCCATGAAACACTGCTTTCACTGTTGGTGTTTTCAGTCTCCTATAATTTACAAGTAAGGACTGCAGCATAAAAGTTATCAAATTCTTCCATTTTAGAGGACAAATGATTTCATAGCTCCATAGTAAATGTTTCCAAATACGGCAAACACACTCTTGCAGTGGGAAAAATTAGCATGATACATGAGTTGCTTTCTCTCTTCTTTTTTGGTTAAAACCAGTTGACTTTGAGAGGGATGAAACACAAATTGTAGCAGTTTGAACCCTTTGTCTGCTGTGCAACTACTGTATGGACAAAAGCAACCTAAACTACTTCCCTCATGTTGCAACCAAAAGTCTTCTGCTCTGACCCAAAAGTCTTATCTTGAAAGACGAGAGAGGTGCCACCCTACTGAGACTATGCCTATTTGTAGCCATTGTGACCATGGTGGAAGAATTTGGTGCAAGTCCAGCAGCACATTAGCAGGCAGGGTGTGGAGATGCCTCTGTAGGCTGGTGGCCTTGGGAAGACTTGCTCATGACCACCCTTTTGAAGCACCAAGTTGGTCCCACTACACACTTTCCCACCCACCCCCAAAGCTCGGGATGGGTGGCTCCAGCTAGCAAAAGTGTTGCATACTTGCATACAGTTTCATATCACACTCGATGTGACAGAGCTCATACCCTACAGGTAAATGAAAGTGCCCCATTTTTTCAGTCTTAGAAAGCAGAACTCCTCTCACCCAAAACC
>NW_009622683.1:169052-185143 GCF_000690535.1 Cariama cristata
TCACACTCGGTGCGACAGAGCTCATACCCTACATGAGAGCCTAAATGAAAACGTCCCATTTTTTCAGTCTTAGAAAGCAGAACTCCTCTCACCCAAAACCAAAAATAACAATTAAGATAAAAATGAACTTGAATTGTGGCTGATGCCAATTATTAAAAAAAAAAAAAAAGGGAAGGATGCACTCCCATCCCCTTCTCAGGACTACCCCCCAAAGAGCCTGTATCTTTCATTAATCTCAGCATCCCACCATCTCCAGCATGCTGCAAGAAATGACATCTTCACAGCTGGCTCAGCTCTCTGGTCCTGCAAACCTTCCTGCTTGAGGCAGAGAAAGGATTAACTCCATCCTGGTTACAGTAATTTGCAAAAAGTTCCCTTTCTTCTTACAGGATGCCCAGATGGAGGCAAAGGGACATGCTGCTGTCTCTCACATTTCCCGTTTTACTGAGAAGGGTTTCTCATGCTCCATGGAATAAACCTACTTCAACCCAAGCACAACAGGCACAACATCATGGAAGTTCCTGGCCTGCATGCCAGCTTACCATGGAGAAATTTGTGCATCTTTGCAAGTAAATATCATCATCATCACCACAACACATTTATCTTTATATAAATAAAGTTATACATATCTCTGGCAGGGCAGAACACCTCAGTTTTACTGAAGTGAGATGCCCTCATTCTACACGCAGGGAAACTGAGACACAAAGGTGAAGCCCTTTGGCAAAAGCGTCCCCATTGAGCCGGGAGCAGCACTCTGATGTCTCCAGCCTCCACCCAAGGTGCCTCCAGCCAGCTGCAGCCAAGGTCAGCCACTTGTTTAAGCCGGGACACCAGTTTAACACAAGGTCAGCCACCAACCCAGGACTCCAGTTTAAAAGACTGCTCTCCGTTGGGCAGCTGCTGTCCCAACCAAGGACCTTTAAACCCAATCCAGCAATCAGTGAGGAGTCCTGCCTGACAAAACTGTGCAGACAAAACAAAAGGGCTGAGCCTGAACAGCCCATGTGATACCCTCCGGTGGAATCCTCCTCCTTGGGTTATTGCATTTGAACTGCTCAGAGCGAAATGCAATGCTCAGCTGTAAAATATTTTCTTTTTGGCAGCTCACAATCTTGTTCCAAAGGCACATGTGAAATACATTCCTGGGTAATCTTGGAGTGAAGTGGGCCAGATGGTAGCAGTCAGATGTGACCCAATTCTTCTTAAGCTCTCATATTTTCAAAGATGTGTGCTTAAAAACCTCATGATTCTCTCCCACAACATATATATATATTTCAGACCGGGTTTTTTGAGGCAGTTGCAGGCGTGTACAGAACTGTCACCTTTCAGCACCCTGTGTCCTGGGGATAAGGAGCTGTGCACGTCTGTAACGGAACAAGTCATCCCATCGCAGTTTTCATTCTGTTTCCTGTGGATCGAGGGGACATCAGGCAGCCTCCTGGTTTAAGGAGGATGAGGGAGCAGAAATACTTGCTTCAGATTTACTGAAGGGAAACAGATAAAAGAGGCACGGGGATGGAAACTGGTTCCAGTTGTTGTATCAGCTGGAGGGGAGGGAATGGTTTTCAAAATGGCCATAGAGCATTGTAGTTTAAGGTTTAGGCTTTTCTCAGAAAGGCTATAAAATGCCTAATTCTTGTCAATTAAACATGTACGCAGGCCCTCCTGCGTACCTCCTCTCTTCTGGAGGGTTTACTTTTTGTCCTTATTTTCTTTTCACGTATCTGGCACAGCCCTCTGAGTCATGTCCCTAGCATCTAAATGTTTCAACACTCATTGTAGTATCACGGAGCTCAGGGTAAGCCCACGTAGCTAACACTGCAAAACCCATCCCCGTAGGAGGGCTACCTCTGAGAGCAAGGGGAGGAAAAGCCCCGCCAGCCCAGGTGGCAATGGGAGCTGACGGGTGTCAGAGCCCAGATAGGACGGTCCCTGACCCCACTTTGTGCTGGACTGTTCACCCACCTCACAGCAGTTTTAGGATGGCTGGTCTGATTTCACATGTGTATGCAGATAGACCTCTCCATAAGCCTTGTCTCCATAAAACTCGACCTTTTCAATGCTGTTCTGTCCAACAAGAAGCTTGTTAGTACTCGGTCATCACAACCTCATGTAATTGAGGTCATTTCAGAAAAATAAACCAAATAATTCACTACCAAGTCTGTCTTTCTCAGCCTAGGAGAGGCAGAGTGAGAGCTGGCCATTAAAAAGGCTTATCTCCCCATCAGGAGAGTTCAGCCAATAAATCAATACATGCTTCCCTCCAAGGACCTCGGCTGAAAATTTTAAAGGCGTGGCATACTAAGAAGAAATAATATTCAAAAGCTACCTACAGCCTGCCATGCCAAGCATGCCTTTGGAAGGTCTGCGTCTGGATTTTGGAGTTGATAGGAAATGGGATGTCACGGAGCAGAGCCTGTACGTACCCTTTCCTGTGCCCTGCAGCCTCACACCAGCACGGCTCTCCCTCCTGGGGCTCCCCTGCTCGGCCAGCAGGACCACCGCCTCGCTTCAGCCTCATCCGGAGCGGGTGCGAACCACCACCGCTTCAGGGAGGTGCGTGGACACACGGGTATCTCCCTTGATTTAGAAGGTCTACTTCCTCCTTCAGCAAAAAAGCTGAAAGCAAGCAACTTGTGCATTAGAAGCATAATATATAAAGAAAATTTCAAACTGATGCAAACATTTGGTTCCATAGTGTGGATGATCAGATCGAGCAGCTGAATTTAATTTACAAGGCAGAGTTCAGCCTCCCTGACAGCAGCTGGGTGCAACAGCTCCCCGTGGAAGGGCTTACACCCACGCTGCACACGCAGCGGACGTCGGCAGCGAGAAGTGCGATGCCAGTTTCTGACACCTGCATTTCACCAGTGTAAGGGTTTTTTGTTGTCTGCAAAGAAGAGATCAATACCTTTGAATTACTATGTTGCTGAAGGTATTTTGTGGAATTTCACTTGCCCTTCACATTTTCTTGGCAAAGCTGCTTGCAACACGGAGACTGAGCTGGAGAGAAGTGTTTGCTCACAAGCCAACGTGGCAACAAAACATTGTCAGTGCCAGCAGAATACCTGTGACATTCCTTCCCAGAAAACGAGCAGCTTAAATCTGAGCCTTATAGACCAGCTACATCAAAATACAACTTGCTAACTAAAAAACCAAACAACCATCTCTAAACGTTCTTGAGAAGCAAAATCCTATTTCCACACACTCACAGTCTATTCTGGTGAAAAAGAGAAAGAAACACCTTTTTGGCCACTGCCCCAACTAGAGATCCTGATGATTGATACCATTCACCATGGGGTTAAAGTTTTGGTAGAGAGATTAAATAATTTGTTTCTACCCACAGCAAAGAGAAATACCAGATGTTCTGCAAGTGAATGAGAAAGGAAGAATAAAAAACATGAAAAAATATATCCAGAACAGGATATATTTTTTGAAAACATTTCCAAAGTTAAAAAGTAACTGTGCATCACTGTTTAGTTTCAGTCTTAGTACAAGCCTACACAGAGCCACCTTAGGTAATCACAGCTATAACAAAGGTATTGTGAATTAATCAAAATATTTCATCAAGAAAGGGGAAAAATCTAAAAAAAAAAAAAATTTATCTGAAATGTCTTTGTAGAAATTTCTGCAAAGCTGTAGGGTTTCCCAAGCTATACACTAGTTCCAACATGAGAAAGAAAACAGTCTCATTGCATATCCTCCTGTCTTCATTGGGTACAGGAGTTTTACAAGTCTAAGTTGGGAGGTGCGAGCATCTTTCCACCCAGGCAGATATTCACCTGCTGGTACAAAAGGCAGCAACACAGCTGGTTATCAATCCAGCTCTGATTTATACTGAGGGGGTGGTCAGAGATGAGTAAGGGGCACTATCACACAGCTAGGAAAACAGGACTGGCCATTGCTACTAAATAGAACATCCCAGGATCTCATAGGTAGAGGTAGCTTATTATATAGCCTGTTTAACAGATGGGATGTTCAGTGGAAAATTGGAGGACAAAGTTCAAAAGCTTAAGCTTGACTACATAATTCCTCAATGGCAATGTGTTTCCTTTAAGGGCAATGGTCAAATTAACCATTATCAATTTCTGTATGTTAAGGAAAGTGCTAATGCAGAGCTAGAGGACACCTGAGCGAGGGAAGCTATCCAGAACCTGCTTGAATAGAAAAGCAAACTAATGAAATCCAAGTCTCCTGGAGGGTGCAGTGGAAGGTGAGAGCATAATTTCTGAGGAATAGAGAGCTTGTACCCACACACTGACTCCACGAGCTCTTTTTTAATGGAATAACATCCCCAGATAAAGACAGGTATTGGAAAACAAGAATTATAAACAAATGCTAGGAGCACTACTGCGAGTATGTCTAATTCTAGTGGCCCTAGAAAAAAAGCATTGAAAAAAATTGATTAAAAATAATCAGTGAGGAAAATCCTTTAGGAATGTCTGCTTTGCAACAAGTTTTGACAGAGCATTGCACAACATACTTCCTATTGCCTTGTCTCTACTAGAATATAAAATACTCTACTAAAAGGTCAAATTCTTGTATTTAGAGAACGAGAATCACAAAACCACGTTCTAGCCTGCAATGCACTGCAGTGGTAAGCACTCTCTTTTGCTAAGAAAAGCAGGATGACCATCCATGCAAATCCCCTTTTACAGCTTTCTCCCTCCTTTCAGTTTTCAAATTACTCAAGAAACATATCATTATTTCCTAGAAACATTCACTGCTGAACTAACCCAGCTACGTATACCAGTGTTTGGAGACCACTTGTCTGTTATGATTAAGAAAATTCAGCGGTGCAAACCCCCTCTTTTGTTGTGTCAGTCACATGAGACCACAAATTTCCTCCCTGTAATCAACTCTCAGAGTCACCTTTCTGCTTCAAAGCTTAAATTTGCACCCCTGAAATTTCTCATGGGAATATTTGTTAACGCTAGCTTCAAAATTTGTCTGGTGTGAAATTTCCATATTCATGATAAACAGGGGAGGATCTTTTTCCAAATGAATGTCAACAAAGTGCCACAAGTTCCTACGTGGCATTACAGGTCAGGAGGCAAGAATTGTCATTGTATTCCTACACGGTCAGTGGTTGGTGCATGAGAGTGAAGGAAAAACAGGTATTAGTGTTACTCAGCCAAAGCACCTACTAAAGGCAAACAAGTCTAACTATCATGTCTACATACCTGCACTAGAAACGGTATGCCTTTACTGCACCTGGCTTTTATATGCCATTACTATTTCGACTGGCTTTTTCTGACTACTACTATATTCAGTAACTATGGAGCCTCACTACTGTAATGTTTCCTCAAACCACCAGCAGTACCTTGACTGATTTTGGATCATAGGAGAAAACAATGGTGCATTTTATTGCTGTTTAAACGCAGCTCTGCCCTGGAAAATGACTCTGAACTGGAATTCCTTGAGAACCACCAGGAATAAACCTCGTGGAGGGCCTTTGCAGATTTGAAGGACTGAGGGAAAACAAACAAATCGGGTTAAGGATTACAAAAGAGTTGCATGTTAGGCTGATCAAAAACGTGCCTATTCCTTTGCACAGATGATATTCATTCCCTCCATTTCATGTACATGTCATTAAATACATATTTCACAGAGACACGGCACGACAGATGTGCAGCAAGAACATGGGCACAGAGCACAATACCCGCAGGCCAAGCTTTCTGCGCATACAACTTCATGCAAATGTATCTAGCCTTAAACTCATGAGCAGATTCCCATGATTTTCGGCAAGACAAGTCTCTAGAAACGTTTTCAATTTAGCAAAAAGCTGGACTGTCAAGTAAGCCGTTTACGGCAGCTCTCCCCATCTGCAGCCCTCCTCCCTACGCACAAAAATCCTTCCTGCTCTTTGCAGTAGAGTTATGATTTATTCCCACAGGGTGATTCCGGGGACACAGCTCATGCAGTGGGGAGATACTATAGCTGGCAATAATTCAGGACTCAAAAATGGGATACAGCCCATAATTCCCCTAGGTCTTTTCTTATAGCAGAGCTAAAACAGAATTTCTATCTTGCTATCTGTGACATTAAAATCTGTGACATTGGTCAGGCTCCAAAGAGATGGGAGGTACATAGGAATAAGCGTCCCAGTCAAACCTGCAGCAGGCTTTGTGACAATGTGTTCCTTCGCCCATTTCTGGACAAACAAATTTAAATCTGTGGAATAATGAAGAAAAAAAAAAGTAAAAATCAAAGCAGTAAATGAGAATGCTGCGTATATAAATCTCTTCCTCTCCTCTTTGAGGAATTTACAGATTGTGATAGCCTGTGTGCTGCCGCTAAACTGAAAACACTCCGGGAGAAAGTAACCCGAGGAAGTGAAACCGCTGCAGGAACACGACGCAGGTCGGTAATGACGCCGTGCCATAGCGCAGGGCTCACCAAAACAGGGCAACTTTAACGGCTCCCCGTCAGCCCCCATGGCTTGCTGCAGGAACACGACGCGGGTCGGTAATGATGCTGTGCCATAGCGCAGGGCTCACCAAAGCAGGGCAACTTTAACGGCTCCCCATCAGACCCCGCGGCTGGAGAGCCCTGCAGAGCCATCTCCCGCTGCACCCTTAAGGATACGGGTTTACGTACGTACACAACCAGCCCTTTTCAGTCTCTGGTTGCTACATCGTCACAGGAGAACGTCTTGACAGCTGAAGCCTTAGCCAAAATTTCCAGAAGACAGGAGGCCCACACAAGTTGCAGCCGTTCCCCTCTCTGATGGTTAGGGAGACAGAGTCTGATTTGATTGCTGGAAATAACCTGGAAAGCCATCGCATTCTTAAGGGAGAAAAACCACTTTGAAGCATTGTGTATAATTGAATAAAAATCTATCAGAGCAAGAGGCCTACTCTGGGAAAGATGTTTCAGAGGCACAACTCTAGGAAGGCCTCTGACAGAGTAATTTGGAAGATAATTACTCGTGGAGTTTGTTGGTTTGTTTTGTGGTTTTTTTTTTTCTTTTTTTCCTAGAGAATTATTGAGTCTAATTCAAAATGCTCCAATATAAGCAGAACTTATGTGTACACACACACGCAAAATATAACGTAAGCAGATCCGTATGGTCCTGGCAAAGGGTGGAACAGACATCTATCCTGAAAAATCCCTCCTAGGTATGCTTTTTTGAAAATTTAAAATGCTTCACATCTGTTTTCCTCCCAGCTAGGAGAAAGTCCACAGAACTCCGTACCTCCTGATTTGTGAATCAATCTAAAAAATGCATTGCAACTTTCGACATAAGAAATCCAGCTTCACATGCTCGATTGACATTTGATTTTCCATTTGCCAAACTCAAGGCAAATGGGATCCTTTCAAGAGCCCTGTCTATACTACAGCCATTTCACATTAAACATTCACAACAAATCTCTGTTTAGCATTAGCAACGTAGGACACCCGCGTGCGGACAGGATGTTGACTGCTCTCTCCACTCTTCATTCTGCATTGTCCAGTTTTTCAAAGAAAAATTCGAATCAATGCAATGCTGAAAACAAGGTTTTTCACAAAAATTCTGCCTACAGTAGAGTCTGCAGTGTCACTAGGAAAGCGAGTGCCCACCCTCGCAGGGGTGCAGCTCATACTCACCTCTGGGCCAGAAGAACCGTAGTAAGAGCAAGTTTGGCGTGCAGCCACCTCCTCTGCACACACAGCGCTACGGAGCTCTGTCTGCTCCCTCTTCTTTCGCTGTCGAATTGAAAACATTCTTTTGTCTGCCTTGCGAAAGCCAAATGCTTTAGCTGTTTTTTTGTTGTTGGCGGTTTTTGTTTTCCTGAGCTATAGAGCGAGCCTCCAGGCATCTCTGATGTAGCAATAACACCAAGTTTGTTCCAAGTTCCTTTTACCTAGGACATAAATAGTTTTTTTTAAGTTCCCAATTCTACTGTCAGTGTCCACACATCACCAGAGACATTCATTTATAGAACACAAATTACAAGGGATTTTTGTACTTACATACTAGATGGCATTTAAAGCTGTATCCCTTCTCTGATGCAGACAGCTTATAACTTTCCTTCTCTGATTTTTCTGTGTGCAGTTACAGATGCATAGGAAACTGTGAATGGACTTAAGAGAGACTGAAAGGAAAAATTTTTGCCAGAGCAAGGACCGATCTCTTCTTTGATAGAGCTGTGGGAGGGGAACAAAGGGTGGACACGCACACACAGACACTAACTGGAATGACAAGACAGTGTATTTAAAGGAAGCCGAAATAAATTCTGAAGCGGCCTTAAAAGCAAATGTCACGTCTTGCTTTTAGCCCGGGAAGGCAGTGATGTACACAGGATGAAGAACGTGCTGTGCAACAAGGAGGATCCAGAGCAAGGTCGGTTGGCAAAAGAAGCGATGCAGGACAGAAACATTGAATTGCTGAGACATCCCGCAATAGGGAATAGGGAATCTCAAGAGCTATCTGGAGCACTTACTTGGCTCACCATACAAAAGCATGTTCTAGAAATAGTAACTTAAAGGCACTTCATCAAAAAATAAAGCTGGGACAATGTAACAGACTATAATTCAGACAGTCTTTAAGAATTTATAGAAAGTGGTTTTTTATAGCTGTCCCAAAGAACCAAGCAAGCATGGCAGTTATCTGAGAGCAAAATGACCAGATGTACGCAGCAGAGGCTGCTCACAAGGCACGGACCTTGCTGACTCTGCCAGCGATCGCTTGCCTGGCAAGTGCCCAGAGGTCCCCTTCTGAAGAGGGTACTGGGCTGTAAACCCCACCACTTAAACCACAAGGACACACGTCTTCCTTGAAGATGTAGAGTCTTCCCAGATTTTTGGGTTGTTAATAGAACTTTTTGGAAGGAAACTGTTTTCTAGAATTGTTCGTTAAAAATAAAACCCAGCCAAAATCTCCATAAATTTGTTCTTTCTCAAAACTACCCTGTAATCACCTGGTACATCTAACAGAAAAAGTAAAAGCTTTTCTAGGTTTTAGCATACAGATAAAATCTAACAGAGGGCATTTTGGGTGTGCAGCAGGGAAAAGATATTTTAAATTTTTTTGAATGATCAGTTGATAATGTCCCCTTCCTCTCTTACAATCAATTTAGTCCATTTTGACACAATGCCTTAAGTACGGTATCAGGAGGTTTTTGTTTTGATTTGTTTTTATCCTTTTTTAATGGCAACCGAAGTCTCTCCTCAACAAGGCATTTCATCCCTCCTCCCCCCCAGTGCTCCTGTAACACACTCAGCCATGCCAGGAGGCAGCCAACCTTCCCCATTTCCAGTTTTTCTCTCTTCATAAAGAGGAATCCCAGGTCTGTGCTCAGTTTAAGATAACTAAGCAAGTTTACGGTAACAAGGTTAGCAGAGCTCTGAAAGGGCTTTTCATTTATCTGAAAGTGTCCTGCATTTGTCAAATACCGCTTAGGGGACTTCAACCTTCAGGGGACGTGGCAGGAGCTTCAGCTTAGTCCATCTGGATGGAGGGGGACAGCTGGACCTACACAGGGGGGTACCGGGGACCCAGCCTAGGAAACGCAGCTCCAGTACAACCACTGTTCCACCTCTGTGCCTCCTCTCCCAGTCTTCTTGCCTGAAACCAGTCTTCTTGCCTTGCTGTCCAGTTGGGAACGCTTTTTATCCTGTGCTCCTAAACCTTTGTAATTCACTGCAGTGGGAAGTCATCCACATTTCTCTTTCAAACAAAAAAATCCCGCCTTGAGCAGCCCTATCTGTTTGATGCTTGCATATGTGTGTATGCACACAAAGACACACCATGCACATTAAATACATTAAAAATGTGTACACTGCCCAGTCTTCTAAATTGTATAATCCTACTGTAAGCAGTTATTCATTCTTGGTTGATTAAAGTATTAAAGTACGTAAAACATCTGTCAGAAATAAAGATTAGGCAATGGGCTCAGACTTGTTCAGGAGGAAAGCAAACAAATAGCACAAATATCGTGCACGTAAAATCCACTTCATGTAATATTAATCCTTTCATTGCCAGGAACCAACATTTTATTGGCGTGAGGTAGTGGAAAGGAGAATTTGTTGTTTGTTTGGCTCAGCCAAGCTTAAATTTCACAAAGACATTCTACTTACTTGCATCCTGATTCAAGTGAAATACTGCACTGAACTGAAGGAAACATAAGGGGGTGTAACACATCTTATGGGGTGAAGCGCAAAGCAGAAAATACAACATATTGTTCAGTGTAGACTGTAATCAATATAACAATCAAAGTTTAATTTTTGCCTTATTTTCAGAGACAGCGCCAGAATCTATGCATTCTAGGGATGATTAAAAGAAGTAAGAGGCTGGAACTTGACATGCATCATATGCAAAACCTAATACTTATTTATAATGAGAATTACAGTATGATCAAACCTAAGAAATGCTTGGTTCATCACTACCCATCCTCACCCCCAGCCTCTTCCTCGCCTATCCTGGAAATTCTCTGGGGAAAAAAACACCGAAACCAAATTATGTGGTCATATCCTTGAAAGTGCCCTTTATGTGCGAAGCCCAATTAATTAACAGTTTGCATGAAATGTGCCCAACATAGACACATACTTCAAGAATCCACAAGCCTGGCATTTCATAACATTCAACTATTTTACTATGCAACCTAAACGAACATTTTAATGCAGATTTTGAATTTAAATTTTCAATGGTGTAAAATGGGATGCTGTTATAGTTTTCTGCCTTCATTGGAGCTTCCACCTTGAACTTCAGCTCCACATGACAAACACCATCACTGCAGCTACCTAAACTGACAGCAGCTGCTGTTGTCCCAAATAAGAGACTGGGCACTTGGAGCCCTATCCCACCTCCACTGTGAGGGACAGTCGCAGACAACCCACTTACCTACTCTTCGGGAAAACTCGTGCCTTACTGAGCATCCCAGGAGAAGAGGTAGCAAAAGCTTTGAGCTGAATTTGGAGAGAAAGGGAGCAGAGCCTAGAAAAGCACAGCACTCCATAGCTGCCCCAGGGCACAGTGGTACCTGATGTTGCGGGTGTGCTGGAAACAGCAAAGCATGACTTCAGGACATCTGCTTGTTGCTCAAGTTAGAACAGCAGCATTCTCCTGACAATTTAGTGGAAAAGAAGTCATTGAGATTTCCAGTCAAACTCAGGGGGTGGCAATGATGGTTTTTGTTTGGTGTTTTTTTTTTCTTTAAGGGAGGATAACCATGAGGTATTTGTCTATCTTGCAGGTTTCTTTCTTCTCTACCCCATCCTCCCCTTTTGTGAAGGACAGAAACCAGCTGCAAAAAACAGAGATGACTCAAAGCATTTTAAAAGACTGAGAATCTTTCACGAGGAATATATTAAGCATACTGTGACCTTCTGCACCTGCAGCTGGACAGAGACTATCAGGAATGTGAAAGCATCATGGTATTTAACATGTTATATCCAAAATAAGCTTGTACTTTTCGCATGACTTCCAGAAGAAAGTTTCTGGCAGAACCCTGGAAGGTAGACTGTGCTTTGCATCAGGACAAATACCAATTTGTAATCCCCTGCCGCCCATCAATGAGCTACAGTAGGACAGTGCCAGTAGGCTATTAATCAAAAATGGAAAAGGGAAATGTCATAGAACTTTTGAAAAGTAAACAAGACCAGTATTTACAAGTGTCAGCATTACTCATGATGGTGAATTAACATATTTTTAGGCAGTCTGGGAGGTTATCAAAAAAGCACAAACTAAAAAGGTTCTTCCAAAATCACAGACCCAGACATTGCAACTGTGATCAGAGCACCCACTTTATATACAGAAGGAACCAGAACAGATATGGAGAAAAACACTGCAATATATTATTTTGATTATTTTATTTTTTTTTATTCTTCAAAATTTTCTGCCTTGAGACAGGAATGCATGATAGATAGAAATGGCTCAAACATCTTCACATGAAACACTCTTAATCATAATTCATTCACAATTATTTTTCTAAAAACATCTACAGTTACATAATCCCACGCATTTCCATCCATTATCACAGATTTAATTATTTGTTAAACAGTAGTTGCCAGCAATTGAAAGCTGTAAGGCTTTTTGCATATTAGTAGAGTCTTCTGAACTACAAACACAAGAATATCACAACTATAACTCTCACTTTACATGGCAACCCCAGGTGACAGATGTTCCAAAAAGAAATGTGTTGCTTATGTGGAGTTCATAAAAATGACAGAGAGAGCTCTGTGCCTCGTTAGCTCTAAAATCCTTTCTCCTTTACTAAGATTATTTTCTAAACCTACAGCATATTCCTCATTTTGAACCAAGAACTTTGATGAGTTGACCTTTATCTTCCATTGCTGCTGTTTGGCAAATTTGCAAGTCAGGCATACTAGAGCTCTCCAGTAAAACTCTATGTACAGAGCACAGTTTAAACAGATGGGTTGCTTGGAATCCATATCTCCCTCCATCTGAAGGGAACTACTTTGAGGTTTTCTGGAACTGTTGTAAACAAGAGGATATTTTTTCATATATATATGTGTGTGTATATATATATTTATATATTTTATATATAAATGTTCTAAATGTCCTTTGGGAGTCCATTTGTTTTTGTCTTTCCAAATGATGACTAAATACCTGATCTGTAGCATTTCTCCTGAGAAGATACTAGTAAGGGAATGACAGTTTTGATGCACTTTGGAATGGCACAATCACGTAAACGCTTGAACAATTAAGACTTATGAACTCATCCAAAGTTTCTAAACATGATATTCTAACTAAGAACTAAAATACCAGCACAATGCAGCAAGTTAAAAAAGAAAATTCTATGTAATCAAAATATAAACAAGTACATAGGAAATGGATATCTGTCAGTAAATCTATACCTTTTAAAGTAGGAAACATATGCACTTAAGAAAAAAATGTAGCTATCTGACAAACTTTGTAAAAAAAAGTACTTTCCAAATGCATAACAAATGCCAAGATATCCCGTAACTGGCCAGGTATAGCCACATGAGAGCTGCATGGCTTAGAGCAACCCGGGGAGGAGTGAAAACAAAAATCACAAAAACAATAGATCAGCAAGTCTAGGGGGAAGAAAAAAAAAAAAATCACATCATCATCATCTAAATTACTCTATGCTTATATCACAACTGCTAAAGGAGTCGGGGGGCAAGGGGGGAAGCAGAGATCGTTTAATGATTCTTAGAGTTACCTCTAAAAATTCAGAAGAAAAAAATTATCAACTTAATATACTAATCCTAAGCACCAATTTAATAATTTAAGTTAACTGTATTTATATTTCTCCTACTAGGGATGGAGCAAGTTCTGCTTGAAGGCTTAAAGTTTAACTCTGGAGCCCATCTGACTTCTGTGTTCTTGCCATGCTTCCTCTGCTGTTCACATCAAAGTCACTGTAAAGATCCTCTTAAGTTTCAAACTCTCTAGGCAAGCAATTATTTGAAGAGACAATTATGTCCTACAGTTTAAATCAACTTTCAGGTCATGAAAAATGAAACACACCAGTATTTGGTTAGTCTGTGAAAATGGAACAGCTGACATCGTTTCTTGACAGGATTTGCCTTAGAACTAGCAGCACCCAGGGCAGACCAACTGCAAACACATCCAGACTCCACTAGGAATTAGTAGTGTTAGAAAATTGCATATGTGTTAGATCAAGAAGGCATCGCCATACACGTGGCATTATTACATTGCTTTTCCTCTATTTTTCTCATTAAGAAAAAACAAAGGAAAACAGCCCTACAAAGAGCTTTTTGGTTGTTTTCTTTGTTTGTCTTTGCACCTGGAAAAAGCAGCACAGTACTCCCCAGCTGGAACAGCTCAGCGCTTCCCATCAGCTTAGTTATTTCAGAAAGCACTTTCACATAGTTAAGGTGGTCTACTTCAGCTAACTCGCAGAACTAACCTTTTTTTCCAGTATATATTTCATGCCACTTCCTGACAGCAATTTCAGAACTGAAATGGATCTATGGTAATGTCCACTACTAACTGTGACCAGATCTTGACACAGACCATCAAGTCAGGCCCTTGGGATGGTTCCACACATTGAACTGAAGCTCAGACTAAAAAATCTCACTGGAACTCAAAAGCTGGAGTGGTCATGAATCTCAGCTACTTTTCCCTATTTGAACCCTCACCCTGTAAAGAAAGCACGCACACCAAGGGAAAATAACAGCCTCCTGAGCTGGGAGCATTAAGACACCGGTGAGTTATCTTGCTGCTCTTCAGTGACCGTGGATTCACTGTGCTCCTCACTCATCTCGTTGGAGGGCTCGTCATAGCCCGGCTCGGCAGGATCCAGGCTGCTCCCCTCGCTTTGCTCCTCGCTTTGCTCTTCGCTAGCCTCCGCAGACTGCTCCAAGTTGCTCTCCAAAGAAACTGGAGAGCTGCCAGTTACGCTTTCGTTTTGGTTCATTTCACTAAAAGGCTGCGGGAGAGGTGCAGGAGACTGTACAGCGTTTTCGCTTGCAGTGATGGGCACTTTGGTTCCACCAATATCCACGACAATGTCATTTTGTGGTAGAGTTACCTTCTCTACAAGTTTCCATTGAATAATACTCATGTCTTTCCCTCCAGTTGAAATCAAGTGACTGTCGCTATGGGTGAAGCTGACATTTGTCACATGACTACTGTGAGCACTGTACTTATGACTTGGAGCCTATTGAAAACAAGCAGAAAGATGATAAATCACATGCTTGACTAGAAGAGCACATGATACCCAAATCTAAAACTATTTCTGCTTAGCCCTTCAAGAGCGCTCTTTATTCACATAAGAGTAAAGAATTATATTTATATTAGGTTTCCTCCCACAATACACCCTCCCTTCTTAAGGCTTGTAACTTGGGACAGATTTAGATCTTTACACAAAAAGTAATGGACGTAACACCAGGCCAGCGAACAGAAAGAGTCAAACCTCTGCTCCAGAACTTAAAGGATGTGCCACTTCACTTTTAGGTACATTATTTCATATTTTATATTATTTCATATTTTCTATTTAATATATCAACTTAATGGGGAAAACCATGCTTTTGTCTCTAGCGCTGTTCTCAGATACAAATGACCTATTTGGCTGCCAGGTTCCAAACGACCAAGCTGGAAGCAGGTGTCTGGCAAGGAAAGCTTCATGCAGTGCAAACAAGCACATAGACTAGACTGGTCTAGACTTACCTTTGGCTTGGAACAGGGATACTGAAAGAGATGGACCTTACAAAAATCATCAGCAACTGCTATCACTTTTCGGTTATGGGATCTGACAAGGGCATTTATGTCTGTCCCATCTGATCCTTCGGGCCAAACTCCTAGGAGAGAGTAGAGCAGATATTTAGTGATGATAGTTTTAGAAACAAATTAAAAGACAATCCATAGACAAAAATAAAATCCATAAAGCTGTGAGAAAAGGCAAGGTTAACAAAAGGTAAATACGACGTTCAACTGGAAAATGGAATATGTGTTGCATTAAATGTCATTAATATTTTGCTAGTCTAATGCCACTCCCCCACCCCCTGTTCTCCCAAACCCTCAGCCTCAGCCAGGATAACCTCTTGGATGTAATACACGTTTCCTGTTTGAAACCTCAGTCTTGTTTAAAGCTTATCTTAAGTTTGCTGCTAAAAACTGGTAACTCTTAATTTAACACTTTCATTCATGCACAAACATTTTAAAAGCAAGACTGATGCTGAAGCATGGAACAAGCCCAGGTACCATACATTATGCAGAGACTTCTTTTGGTTTTATTTTAAATCTTAGTATCTGCCTGATTCAATGGGGACAACTGATTGATGATACTTTGCACAGAAAACCAGTCTGTATGAGTTTCATAGATGTAAGTGCTGTCAAGTGCTTAAGTACAATTCAATATGCTTTTAAGTGAAAAGAATGACATGGATATGTCTAGACAAAAGAATAACAACATTGCTTGGATGAAAAGCACTGAACAAATTCGGGTGGGGGGAGGCTCTAGTTTTAACAGAAAAATAAAGACCCTAGAGATTCCCATAATAACACCGATGATTCATATCTGCAAGAAAAGCTGAACAAAAGGTAAGCAAGGGGTTGTACGATAATAATTTATGCCAAGGTTACTATATTTTTACAGCTCAGATTGGAGTTTCTGATTAGTTCAGAAGTTAGGAGGAATTCCGCCCCCTCCCCCCCC